>NC_056735.1:1384085590-1384385590 GCF_019279795.1 Protopterus annectens | reverse complement strand
TACCTATCAACCTCTTACTGTATGACATCTGGACAAAGCCTGGTATATAAGTGGAGGACAGAGGCTGAAACAAATGGGCCATATTTTAAATATTGCTGTTGTACACTGTGAATGTTGCTGGTGTTACAGGATTGGTTGCAACATACTCTTACTGAGGAATATGAAGTCAGAAACACAAATGGATGTTACCATGTACTGATAGCAATCAACAGAGGGACAAAACATAACAGCCAATCCTCTGGCCATCATGTGGATAGCCCCACAGTTGAGCGCTATGCAGACAGACTGCATTCCATGCAAAACTAGCATGTACAAACACATCATGTAAAACTAGCAGTATTCAATGCATATAACAGCAATACTCACACACTGTCCCTAGGTCTGGAACCTTATACAAGCATGCAGTTGGCCTGTGTCCACAGGTCTTATTGCAAGAGATATCATACCTGCTGTCTGTAACACTGCTGCCCCACACATGAAGGATGTCTGCCATACAGGCAAGGTAAAGGGACAATGCCCACATGATGTAGTTATTTATAGCAGTGGTTTGCTATGACATTGGCTATTGGAAGAACTACACAGCTGCCTGCATGCAATTAGCAAGTGTGAACAGCATTTGGTGCAGAGGCCATCACCTGAACATGAGCATCACCTACAAAAGCCATGCTACAACCTATTCAAACCAGCTTGATCCCAGTAGTGTGGGGAGAGAGAGAGAGAGAGAGAGAGAGAGAGAGAGAGAGACAAAAAAATTAGAAACAACATAAACAAAACCTAAAAAAAAAATAAACAAGAAAACAACTTGTACACAGAAGGAACATAAAAATAAACCAGGCATGTGAAACATGTAAGCCTGTAATTGAATGTAGTACTATAGCAATAACCCACGCCTAGGTGTGGGTAATGCTGGATTTACCCACGGTTAGTGTAGTCTGGTCACAAGGGCAAAGCCTGAGTGTCCAAACAAAGACAACCGTGGGTAAATCTAGCATTACCCACACCCAAAAGTGGGTTATTGCTATTATACAATGACATTATTTAAGAAAAAAATAATTACTTTTCTTAAATAATGGCATTGTATAATGCCTCCTTGCTGCCCTTCCGCAGCTGTCTGGTATTCTGCGGCAGTTCTGATGTACTGCGCATGCGTATGCTTACACAGTACATCAGAACTGTGGGCGGAAGCAATGGAGAAAGCAAGATCTCCGTTGCTTATTACAAAGTGTCTCCTTATGTTAAAGGAGTTTAACATAGCGAGACAGCTTTAAAAAAAGCAACAGAGAATCTCTGTTGCTTTTTTAAAGCTGACTCGCTATGTTAAACCTATTTAAAATAGTGAGACAGTTTTGTAAAAAGCAACAGAGAAAGCAAGATCTCTGTTGCTTTTTACAAAGAGTCTCACTATGTTAAAGGAGTTTAACATAGCGAGACAGCTTTAAAAAAAGCAACGGAGAATCTCCGTTGCTTTTTTTAAAGCTGTCTCATTACGTTAACCCATTTAACATAGCGAGACACCTTTAAAAAAAGCAACGGAGATAGGAAGATCTCTGTTACTTTTTTTAAAGCTGTCTCACTATGTTAAACTCGTTTAACATAGCGAGACAGTGTGTAAAAAGCAACGGAGATCTTGCGTTCTCTGTTGCTGTAAAAAAAAGAGTTATACTAATGGAAAAAGTCCGGATGACCAGACCTTTTTCCATTACTATAACTCTGATTTACAACGTGCACACTGACCAATCAGCGTACAAGTTTTGGAATATTAATGGGGGGGTCGTTGTATAATTGGTTTGTAATAATGGGATAGATTATTATGAAAGATGTATATGTGCCATCAATACTTGCTGTAATGATGTCCTGCTGAACAAATGCTATGGACATAGCATCTGGCTCTGTCTGCAGTGAGCTATTCCTGTCAACTGTGCAGATCTTCACAGAATGTCAAGATTTAGCCATCATAGTGTTTGTTCTGTTCCTCCAAACATCTATATTAGTCTGGCAAATAGCTGGAGATGGAAGTAATGAAAGACACATGAGTTTCAGACCCCACCACCTTCAGAACAGTCATGGTAATGTGAAATGTATCATGCTACAAACTTCATAGGTTTGTAATAGACATATTTACAATCTGTCCCTATATGTCCCCCCCATAATGTTAGGCTTTGTCCACATGTGATGCTCTAAGAGGTGGATAGGTCGGGTCACAGCTGAGGAGCCTGACACATCCTGGGAAAGGACAGCTCACATATGGCAACCAGTAGAGTATCTGTCAAACAGTCATGTCTGTGCCACTGCTAGGCCAGCTAATGGGATGTTGCCCATATCCATATGTTACCTGTGAATATTAGTATTATACCTGTTTGTATTATAAATATAGGATACCTATATAGGACATGAGCATAATAAACCACTGTTGCAGATGTATGTGTTAAACTGCATGTGATATATTGAATTAATAATGTTCAACTGTACAGTGTTCTGCTGGACAATGCTTACAGTTATGACAGATATCTGTAGTCACATACACATATACTTGTGTTATGTCAGCTATATTAATACTTTATCAAAATTGATTTCCCTGTTTTGTCACCCAGTGATGTGGACCAATGTCCAGAAATCCTGGTATAACAGATTGAGATGTATGATTGAGTTGCAAAACTGTAAATAGAGTGTGCCCAAGGGCGCCCGCAGGCAGGTGCAAGGGGGTGCACTTGCACCCCCCTGGAATCGGCAGACTAATGTTCTAATTTAAAAAAAAAGTTTTTTTTTTTTTTTTGTTTTTTTTTTGGACGTTCTTCTTTAAGAAGAAAGAAGTCCGTGCTGACATCATGCATTCTTCTTTAAGAAGAACGGTCGCAGGCGTGCTGACATCATCACGTGCATATTTTGAAGTTTTGCAAGCGGGAACTCACATGGACGGATGGTTTTGGGGTTCGCAAGCGGAAAATGGGACCACGAGCAAGCGGGAACTGAAACGGACGGATTCGCAAGCAGGAAGAAACGAGCGGAAGATGGGACACTTTCAGCGTAAGTGAGTAATGAATCTTTGCATTATTAATGCCAGACTGCTTCCTCTTTGACAAGTTTCTATAACACTTGTTTTGAGGTAACTTTAAGTGTTACAGTCAGACCGAGAAATCACATTGATAGAGCTATAGCTGTGAGTGATTCAGCAATTAGTGTCACATTTTATTACTGATATGGCAGCTAGGATTGCACAGCATTTCCATTTTATTTTTTCCATTTATGCTGCTATGTCTGCAGTAGATGTGCTGATCATATCATGCTTCGTGACTAGGTTGTGCCTGAGTAAGCTTCAGTTTACAAAGCCAACATTTTCTAAAATTTTAGTCTGGAATGCTGGTATCTTGGCTTTGGAAGATTGTATACATGCTTGTGATTGTTCTTGTCTGAGAGGAAGTCACTGATTGCCTATCCAGCAAAGGAAAACAAAATTGTAGTAGTCTGTTTTGAACAGTGATTTGTGATCCTGTATTTTGGGCATGGGGGTGAGTGACTATCTTCACTCAGAACTAGATTAGGGAATTCATATCTCCCAGAAGTAGATTATATTTATCAGAGGATTGTGTTAGCCTCCCTATAACAAATGTACACAGTAAAACCATGTGTATTGTTCACTGTTTTCCCCCTTACAGCAGCTATTGAATTTATGGTTTCATTCTTGCTTGCTGGCACCAACATGAATATAACTTGTTTGTGTGTTTCTGGTTTTAAAACTATTACTTTTGCAATCTAGAAGAACCTTCTAAAGTGTATTGAAAAGCATTCTAAAATTATTGCATCTAAAGTCTAGCAGATGGGTCAGAGAGAGCAGCTGAACGTTTTTGTAAATGTAATGAATTGTGCATTATAAAGACAGCTTATGAGTCAGATCAAAACTAAGTTTATGTATGTTGTAGTCCTCTTATAAGATGTTTAATAAGGTTATCCTTCCTACCCTCTTAAACAAGCTGTACTGTGTAATGGCCCCCAGATGGAACCGACACTACCTATTGTTGTAGTTATTCACATAATGGTCATTTTCTGTTGACACTTTGATGATTTTATCATTCAGAGACAATACTGTAGATGGCATCACAGTATATCCCGTTTCTTAATCTATGATGTAGTTTCTCATGGAATTTTCACTGGTGTAAACAGGTTGGAACTTACTTTTGAGTTCCTAATGAAGGAGTCTTACCAGGATGTTGTCATCTTGACTTTTTAAAAAAACATTACTCCTGTTACCAGGTTGCTGAAGCATTCTGAGTTGCCCTTGACAAAGCTGAACTGGGTAGGATCTAGTGTCTGTAGGTCCCCAATGTCTTTGTTTATGAGCTCCATGATGATCCTCTCCATAGCCTTGCAGACTAAGCTAGTCAGGCTTATGGGGCGATAGTTTCCAGGGTCCGTAGAGGCTCCAACTTTGTGGAGTGGGACCACTGTTGCTGTACGCCATTCTGTGGACACATATCCTGTAGTGAGGCTGAGATTGTATAGCTGTTTTATTTGAGGGATTAGTTCCTCTTGGAGTTCATGTAGGACGCAGCCTGGGACGCCATCTGGTCCCATGGAAGCAGTGTTTTTTGCTTTGTAGAGGGCAGCCTTCACCTGAGCATCAGAGATGTTTGGGAGGCAGCCCTCTGCCGGGATAGATACTTGTTCTTTTGGGGGGGGGGGTGGAGAAGTTTGCACTGAACCTGTCTGCCAGGATATTGGCGATGTCTGTGGGTTCAGTGTATTTTTTGTTGTTTAGAATCAACTCAGAACAAGTCTCGGAGTTGCATCCCAGGTTCCTAACATAACTGAAAAAAGCCTTATGATTGTCTTTGGTGTCCTGTGCAATTTTTCTCTCGAAGCTGGCCTTGGAGGATTTTATGAGGGATCGTAATTTTTTGCTAGTACTGATCAGAGATGCCTTCCCTTTTAGGGATTTTGCTCCATCGTGTAGTAGCTTCCTCCTTCTGTTGTACAGTTTATTTATGGCAGGGGTCCACCAGACTGGACGCCTGCCCTTGGATGATTGGGTCTTGGTTTTGTTTGGGATAGCATGATCCATGCATTCCTGGAGATGTCCGTAGAATGCGTTTATATAGGATTCTGCAGTTTGGGCCATAGTTTCCACTGGCCCTGGGGCCTTGAAGGATTCCACTTTGGTTTTGAGAAGTGAGAAGTTCACTTTTGAGAAGTTTTTCACTGTGGTTTTCTGGGCTAGGGGTGGGGTCAGGATGTGGACATCCAGTGAAATTAATTTATGGTCTGATCTTACCAATGAGGGATATACTTCTGGTGTGGAGCATATATTCCCCATGTTGGTAATGATCAGGTCTAGTATGTTGTCCCCTCTTGTGGGAGTGGTGACTAGTTGTTCCATAGCATTTGAGTGTATAATTTCCAGGAACCTTTGGGTGAAGGTGCTGGGGCTTGATTAGTGCTCCCAGTCAATGTTTGGGTAGTTGAAGTCGCCCGATATAATGGTGTTCGGAGAGATCTTCATGTTCTCCAATGTTTTCAGGAAAGCCGAGTGGGATGCCTGACTTTGAGAGGGTGGTCTGTAGGATGCTATAAACTGAAAAGCAGTCTTGCCTACTGTTAGTTGCACACGGATGGTCTCCGATACTGCACAATGCCACTAACCTGGAGGTGTGGATATCCTTGATAAATATGGAAACTCCCCCTCCTTTTGTGGTTCGGTCCGGGTTTTAGGGCCGAAAAGCATGATATGAGGTATAGCCTGGTAGTGCTGGGGTGCTCTCTAGAGCCTTGAACCAGGTTTCTGTCACTGCACAGATATCTATGTTCTCTATACTGAGGAGAGCTTCGAGTGCGTGCATCTTGAGGTTAAGACTTCTGACATTTAGCATAATTACCCTTAGTTTCTTGTTCCTTGTGCTGTCTATGGGGGTGGGTTTGACTTTTGAGCCTTGCCTAAAAAAGGCACTATGGGGGTGGCAAGAGCCTTTGCCAATATCCGAAAGCCCAGTGGTGACAGGTGCAAGCCATCCCTAGCGAAGCAACATGGCTTGTCGAGCATGTCATCCCAGGCTGACAGACACTGGATCCCCTTTGAATGACACCAAAATTTTAGCCAATTGTTAAAATCGATCATTTTGTCTTTGTACTGTGGCATCATTCTAGGTGAGGGTAAGATGCTGCTCAAGTCAGGGTCATACCAGCCTGGGCTACATGATCATAGAGCTCCTCTATGTCTCTTTTCATGTAGTCTAGGGAGGTATTTCTCAGGTCATTCACACCAGCATGTACAATGACTGAGTCATATTTGTATTTGCTTTAGAGTGACCTGAGTGCTTGCGTTATGTGGCGGATCCTAGCACCTGACAGGCAGCTCACCGTGACCTTCTCTTTATTCAGCCTGGTGAGCGGGACGTCAGTGTGTCTGACAATAGAGTCACCTATTACAAGAGTATCAGGTGTGTTATTCAGCCTTAAGGGCTGTGGCTGCTTGGCACACTGACTTTGTGGGCTATGTGTTGTGCATGTTTTGTTTTGAGGTAGCGTTTGCTTGGATGTCTGCTTTGGAGGTCTCTGTTGCGTAGGTGGATTTTTATTTAGAGCCTCCGAGTATGTTTCTGTGTATTTATGTGTTTGGTTCGCTGATGTGTTGGGACTATGTGATACTGGAGCAAACTCAGACAGCCCTGGTTGAACTAAACCTCTCAGTTGTCCATATCTTTGCAGAATGAATAGATATTTGCTTCTTATTTTTGGTTTGTTTCTCATACAATGAAGTCACTAAATGACAGACATTTGAGTTTCAGACGTCATAACCTTCAGAAAAATGCATGCTAATGCAAGACCTGTTATTCTATAAACTGTCAAGTTTATACAAGAGCAATTTTTAGTAGTGTTTGTATGTTCCCCCAATATATTTAGCCTTGTCCAGATTTCTTGCATTAAGAGGTTGAGAGGTATGTGCAAATCGCTTTGTAGAATTAGGAACATCCAAACCTCTCCATTGTCCCCAATTTTGGCTCAAAATGTTGTTCTCCCCTAATAATCCTTCCTCAAAATGGCAATTTTGGAAGAAAATGTGATTGAAGTCTCCTAGAATAATGGTGTTGGCTTAATGCATAGGGACACCATATTAGTTGGGTAGGAGATATGGACTGATGGGGGTACATAGATGGGACCTATAGTTAGGTATGACACAGTAAGGAGTTTTGTTATTGCTAAGCTGGATGCAGAGGAATTCCACGTCATTATCTCACATAGCAAGTCTAGAGATGAAATGTTGTTTAAGAATATGTAGACACCATCACCTTTTCATCTCGGGTGATAGGCCTGAACTTGTGGCAGGTATTGAAATCCACACACATATATATATATATATATATATATATATATATATATATATATATATATATATATATGTGTGTGTGTGTGTGTTTTCCAGGGGAAGCGCTTAGGCTCTGAAAAGGAAATTGGTTATTTTCTAATTCATGTAGCTATAAAAATTCAGTATAAAAACTGTAAGTTTCTGAATGAAAACACACTAGTTAAGCAGCATCATGGTAGGGAGCACTTCAGTACAGAGAGATTCAACTATATACATAGCCATGAGTTCCCTTATACCTTTCTGTCAAAAACAAATGCACACCATGGTCAGAGTTTACAGTTGTAACTTTGAAAAAAATCAATCTATTTATGTATTTCTTGCACTAAAGTTGAGGTGTATGTGTGACAGAGAGAAATGCCCTAGTTAGCTCTAACAGATGGAATTTATGTGCAACTGTTTTGTTTAGCAAATGGTATCATTATTGTGGTATAGAATTTTAAAGCAGTGTTAGCACAGCAGGTAGCATACATGCATCTTGATGCAAAGGACGGTAGGTTCTATTCATACAGTATGTACATTTGTATTTTAAGGGGGTATGGTACTGCAGTTCTTAGTATGTCCTCCTTTGGATGAGACACCTAATAACTATGAACCTGCTTTTCAGCCTGCCACCCATTCCCTATTGCAATATATCAACTTACCATTTATTTTAATGTAGCACATGCAATTTATTCTTCAAGGGCAACAGGCACTGAATTTGTAAATGAAACACTGAAATATAAAGTTTTTTTTCTAGCAACAACCTCTTCATTCGTTTCAGATCTCTTTAATGTGGAATTATTCAGATGACTTTTACTTCTGCAGAGATTCTGCATACTGATTGATATTGGTGGATTTTATGACAGAAGTTTGAGTGTTCCTTTATGGTTGAAATGTTCTGAATTGGGCAGGCTGTCATTACTGGTTCATATGATTTGTTTCATTGCTTAAAGTAAAGATGCTCAGAACTATAAATTTAAAACACACTCTAACAAATGGTGCTGTGTTATACAAGGGATATAATTAAATTATTGTGTAGTATAATAGTCAGCAAGGTGAATCGAAGAACTCTTGCATGTTTCTAAAAACGTGTGCAAGGAGCCTATGATTTGGAAACGGGCCAAAGGTAAACTTACCCTGCCACTGGCAAGATGCATGTTCGTGAAATGTGGGTTTCGATGCTGTTTCAGTGAATGTGGGTTTCAAAGGTAGAGAAGTTTTAATGCTAAGTCTGTTTTCATTGTAAGACTATTGCTTTGTTTAGGTTTAGTAAATGTCTGTCAGTGTTTGTGCTATAAAATTTGAAATAAAAGTTGTAAATGAAATCCAGATATTTATTTATTTATTTTTATTTTATTTTTATTTTACATTTGTTGACCGGGATAGTCCGACTGGACACATGTCCATTTTCAGCGGAGGCCCGGGGAGAAAAGCTCTACATAGATAGTAAGTTACATTAATATTAGATAAACAACATATCACAACATTTGATAATTAATACATATCAAGAAAAAATACATTCACATTTAGATACCAGTTAATTCGTGATAGGCTCATAGATGAACATACTTTATTACCTAAGGTACCCTATGTTGCTATGGAGACTGAGGAAGTGAGGGATTAGTCTGGTTTAGAGCATTGGCAGAGCCAATGGGTTTTAAAGTGGTAGAGTAGACCTTTCTTGAATTTGTCTTGGGAGGTAGCATTAGTAATTTGGGGAGGAAGGGAGTTCCAAATTTTGCCAATGGCATTGGCAAACAGAGAGTCACCACCTAGATTACAGGATTTGATCGTTTGTACAAGTAACATGTTTGAGCGCAGACTGTTCAGATTTGTGTAGGGGGTTATTAACTTACTCAATGCAGGAATAATGTCTGGTTGATTGAGAATTTTAATTGCTACTGTTAGTTGGTTATGCTTGAGTAGGTTTGGTAGTTCAATCCAACCAAGGTTAAGTAGGTTAATACAGTGATGGGTTTTATAGGGCGTGCCTGAAGCAAATCTAGCAATGTGATTATAACAACAAGTGAGTTTGTTTAGGTCTGATTTTTTAAGGTTAGTGAGTATGGGAGAGGCATATAAGAGGGTGGAGAGAAGATGTGATCGGGCAATGGCCACTTTTGCCATGGGAGTCAGAAAGGACTTTATGCTATATAAGGACCCCAGTTTTTTATTGACTATTTTAATAGTTTGATATGCAAATCAAATCTAAGTTTGTTATCGATGGTAACACCTAGTAGTTTGGTGTTTTTGTCAGGGGAGATAATAGTCCCGTTCTTGGATTGTACAGTAAAGGGGAAGTGGGTAGGTTTATGGGTAGGATGGAAGAGTAGCAGCTTGGTTTTCTTTGGATTGAGGATCAAATGGCGACCCAACAACCATTCTTCTACTCGCGGTGAAACAGTTTTGGGTTTTAGTTAGTAGATCAACTGGTGACTTGTCCGAGCAAATGAGTGTCGAGTCGTCGGCATATTGGATACAGGAGGTCTCAGGGATAATTTTGTGGAGATCATTAATAAAAATAGAAAAGAGAAGTGGTCCTAGAATGGAGCCTTGGGGAACCCCTATGGAATTAGGTAAGAGGGTGGAGAGTTTATTATTCCAGAGTACAGCTTGGTTCCTATCAGAGAGATAGGCATAGAACCAATCCAGAGTTTTGTTAGCTAGGTAGAGAGTTTTAGGGTGTTGAGTAGTAGTTGGTGGTTGACCATGTCGAAGGCCTTTAATAGATCCAGAAAGAGTGCAGATGATATCTTTTTGTCATTCCTGTTTTGATTGATAGTGTCTGTGAAAGAGAGGAGGGCGGTAGTAGTACTATGCTTGGGCCTGAAACCATGTTGTGAACTGGTTAACAGATTGCTCTCAATAAGGTAGTGTACAAATTTTGTGTACACATTTTTCCATGATTTTGGCAAGTGGTGACAATATGGCAATAGGTCTATAATTTGACAGGTCAGTGGATGAGCCACCTTTGTGGAGAGGGATTACATGGGATATTTTCCATATAGAGGGGATAGTGGATTCTGTAATGGTACGGTTAATTAAGATAGAGATGGGGTAGGCTATAACCTCTGCAGCTTTTTGTAAGTATTCGGCTGGAAGTAGGTCTGCAGCGAGGGTGGTTCGTTGTAATTTCTTTAGCAAGGATCGAATGAAGGAAGTGGGAACTGGTTGAAGATTATAGGAGGGCTTATTTTTCAGGATGGAATTTATTATAGGGGGATTTGTGGCAGGCTGTTGGTCAACTAGGGATATGATGACATTGATGAAGAAAGTGTTAAAGGTTGTGGCAACTTCTTCTGGGTTCTTATCACATAGGTTTTCTGGAGTAGGAGTGGAAGACTTGCCTGGATGGAGGAGATTATTGAGACCTGCCCAGAACTTTTGGGGATTATTTTGGTTTTTATGTTGTAGTTGATAATAGTAGTTTTTTTTGTCTAGTAAAATGGATTTTTTTGTCTCATTTCTTAGTTGTTGGTACTTGATGCGGTCTAGGGATGCTTTGGTGGCATGCCATTTGTCCCAGGCTTTGTTCCTAAGTTTGATTTTGGTTGTAGAGTCTTTTGTTAGCCAGGGTGCTATTTGGTTTTTGGCTTTGATTAGTCGTTTGGGGGCATGAGTGTCTAGTATTTTTAAAAATGTGGAATTAAAATTTGTAACGGCTTCTTCTAGGGGGAGGTATTTAAGAGGTGACCAGTTACAGGACTGCAGCTCTAGTTGGAATTTAGCAAGGTCAAAGTATTTGGTATTCCTGACTGACCTGTACGTGGGTGATTTGAAGCTCCCTGTTTTGCTTTTCCATAGGTAGGTGATGAGATGATCACTAAGGTCATTTGGAAGGGTCCCATGCATGTACATGTGGGGTTGCTTGTTAGTGAGTATCCAGTCTAGGATACTTTCTTTTTGTTTGGTGTTCCCAATTCTGGTGGGGGAGGTTATATCTGTGAGAAACCATGGAGATTTATGTGGGTGGGGTTTGTTTCTGAGAAACATTGATTCCAGTCAATATTGACATCACCCAAAATTATGGTTTCTTGGGGGTAGTTATTCTCAAGCCAGTTTAAAATATTCTCGAGTGTGTGGGTGTTATTTCCAGGGGGGATATAGACGACAATTAGGTTTATGCTTTTATCCTTATTCAGTTGTAATTTTAGGGCAATTAATTCTGCATTAGAGATCCGAGGTGGTTGGGTGGGGTTCCAAGTAATGTTAAGATGACTTTTAAAGAGGACAGCAATACCACCCCCTTTTTTTTTTTGGTGCGGTCAGTCCTAAATATGTTGAAGCCAGCTGGAATGATTTCATTATCATTGGTCACTGGTTTAAGCCAGGTTTCTGTCAGGCACATAATGTCGGGGAGGTAGGTTGCTAAGAGAGCATGTAGATTGTGAATTTTATTGTTTAGGCTCCTAATATTTAGGTGGCAGATTAGGAGGGAGTTGGGAGATCTACGAAATAGAGATGGGTTATAAGAATTTGCAATTGGTGGGGGGCCCAGGTTTGGGTGGATATCTCCATCTATAGTAATATTTTTTCTTAGGTATTCAAGTAGTTTCATAAGTTTGAATATCAGTTTTTCAGCATATTTGGATTTGGGGTGGTTTGTTTTTGGTTTATAGGAGAAGTAGTGATTGGGGTACAGTGGTTTAATGATTTGGTAGTGAATAGAGTGAGTAGTAATGAGTGGGGTTGAGGGAGTACTGGTTTATTACCTAGGATAATAAGATCCTGGGTATGACTGGTCCTCATATTTAGTTAGCAGATATAATATAATAAAGACTGATAGGGCAAGAGGTACAATTTTTAGGGTTTGCTTTGAGATCAGGGGTCTTGGTGACTGCATAATTATTAGGTGCTGGTAGGTGGCTATATAATGAGAAAGTAGGTAGTAGTACTGGGAGTGGGGTGTGAAGAAAAAGCAGCGTGATTTGATTGGTTAGAGATAATGGAGGGGGCGTGGTAGATAGGTATAAAAGTAGGAGTGCTGGGGGCAGGTGGGATATGGGGGCAGGGCGGGGCGCGAAGCGAGCCCGAGTGGAGCGGGGTTACACCCACCCCACACTGACCGAAGGCAGGCAATAGGTAGTAGAGTAAGTATTGACTTGCCTTATGCTGGCATTATCAAGCACTTTCTATTATTGCTTTAGAGGTTGTTTTAATTGAATCCAACGTTTTCTATGAGGTTAGGCCAGCTGGACAAAAATTGCTGTGTGAAAAAGGATTTACTGCTGTAAAAGAATCCAGTGCACTAACCCTGAGGAGGTTATATTATTACATCTATCAGGCTCAAATATATGTAGATAGTAACCTTGGTAGTTTTTATTTTTATTGGACAAGTCTGTATAACTGTAGTCATTGTAGAAGTAAAGCATAAAACAAGTATGCACACAGATTTAAACAATTTCTATAAAATGGGGAGAAATAGCCAAGTAATGGGACACTGGAATGGCTGCGTGCGCGGGGGGGGTGAGTGGGTGGGGCAGCATAGGGGGTGGGGCAGTGTGGGCGGGGCTTGGGTTTGTACCCCCCTGCAAAAAATCCTGCGGGCTCCCTTAAGTGTGCCATAATGACATAGAACACAAATGTATACCAGGTATCCCCTGAGCATGTGTATGTATGCATATGTTCAGCTGAAAGTCACAGAAGTAATAACATGGGTCACAAGCAGTCCAGAAAATAGGATGTGCATGTTGCACATGTGTGTAATATCACTGTCACTGCATACAACAAAATAAAATCTGTACTGCTACTGATTGTTGCATTGCCATGACACTGATATGGGTACTGCAGTAGGCATGCTTATCAGGTAGTAATCAGAGAAGGGTACAACTGTGTTATGACCCACTTCCCATGCCTACCACTAACAGCTTTATCAACACCCATATACACTAGATATCAAAGTGTACACACCCCTGTTGGAATGTCAGGTCTGTGTGCTGTATGCCAATGAGACGACAGAAAGTCATGTCAAAATGTTTCTCACCTCAAATGTGACCCATAACCTGTGCAATTCTATTGAAAAAGAAACAAAGCTGTTTCATGGAAGGTGAGCAACCACTGCCAAGTGGAGATGTGTCATGATGTTAGAGTACAAACCAAGACAAATGGATGCTGTAATCATTTCAGCAGGTGTTTACACAACTTAGTGTAAGGGTGTGTGTGCACATTCAACTGGCTTACTGTACTGAGTATTAATTCGCATATGTCTTCACAGGACAGATTATTTTCCCTATTGAACTGAGCAAGCTATAGGTCACATCACAGGTGGGGAATGTGTTGACATTTTGCTTTTGTGGGGTCATGTTTCATTTGCACAACTACCATGCACAGGTGTCTACACTTTATATCCACTGCAGCAATATGGAATCAGCAGTACCTGACCTGTACAACTGGCCTCCACCAACGATAGAGTAATCTCCCTTGGTGGACAGCAGCAAGACACAAAGCACATAATAGGTTGCTATAGTGGCTGTACAGGGACACATAGGTGCAGACCATAACTTGGAAGCAAGTGCACCTCTGTCTAAGCAAGCATGTAGGTTCACAGGTGACTTTCCATAAGGCTGACTATGACTAGAAATCAGAGACATCCAACCACCAAGGCCAATTGCAACCATGTCTCCACATATGTACACAAACTCAGAGGCAGTAACACAAGTCAACTTGTACTGGGGGTAAAGCACACATCATACACACATGCCATGGATACAGGCAACCTGCATCAGACAGGATAGGTGGGAATAGTGGCACCTTGTCCATAACATTTGTACAGGGTGAGATGCACATCAACCACACTCCTGCCCACATCAGTGGTGAGCATGTACATAATGTCGACTGATGGCAACAACAGCAAGTCTCCATGGGGCATGAAAACATCACTCTTTGCCTCCTACATGAACTCAGGCATGTGCTCACAGCTTCATCACACACTACAGTCAAACACAGACTTGCCACCATCCACACACCATCCACATGGAAGATGGCCACTGTCATCCCTCTACACAGAAATGAATGGAGAATAGTAGATTATGCCATTAAGTGTCCAACATTGGGGAAACTGGACAGGTTAGGGCCAGGAGTGTAATGCAAGATGTCAAAGCCATGATAGCTTACAGTGTTATGATATAATCTGGATTATTTGCAAGTAATATCCACTGTTGATGTGCACGTGGACAATCATATGAGGTTCTGTGACCTTTTTTCCACTTTATGTCTTTCAGGTACAATACCACGGGAACGTTTGCCAGCATTCACGAACCTTGAAAATGACACAGTTATCCAAGTCATCATCCAGCATCATGGCATACTATTTGGCCGCAGGGCCTAGGATCTGCAGGAGAGGACTGCCCTGTGGTACAAGCTTATCCACAGGGTAAATGATGTTGGCCTGCACAACCAAAATTATGAGCAGGTGCGGCATCGTTGCACTGATCTAATCCACCATGCTCGTCAGTGTGCCACTGCTGTTAGGAGGGACCAGCTAGCCACAGGTGGGGGTCATGCCATCCAGCCCCCACTGACACATGCTGAGGAGCTCCTCACCAGCCTTGAAGCACCCGCCCACCAGACAAGCCAGCAGGCTGAAGACAGCATTGTGGAGGTGGGTGCCACCCACATAATGGATGAGGAGCATGCAGGTAAGGCTCCAGGGCATATTACTAGACCACTGTTGCTTATCCATTTTTATCTGTAAAGTATCTACATGCATATGTCAGATAAGATAGTCTGTTGCTGGAGTGTAGTAATGAGCAGATGTGCATAATCCATAGTATTGTGCTTTTGTACTGTCAATGTGCTGAAATGCTGCGTCCACCCTGTACCAATGCCACAGGTGTGGCTACTGGCATTACTTCTCTCACACAACTATTTAGATCTCTCTGGTATACAACTGGGGCAGCAGCCTGTAGCTGTTGAGTATGGAGTTGTTTTGTTCAGGTTTGCCAGTACACCAGCCATGTTATGGCCATGCTATTTGCCATGCATACATATAACACACCTACCCATAATGCATGCTGTACATGTTCATTTTTGTTGGTGTTAACTGCACTGCATCACAGTGGTCACCATGGTGGCATATCTGAAAGGTATGTAAGATTCCTTCAGTATACCTAACAACCTCTCAGTTCAAGATGTGTGGACAGAGATGAACATAATGGTGTGACAAATGACCTACAGTAGGGACATGTCTGAAAAATTACCCTTACACAGTGGATATAACATTGTATACACCACTATTGCAATGGCAACTGCTCCTGATATAAACAACGGCAGACCACAATACCACATTACACACATTTTACAACCCGCAATGTGATCCTAACATGAGCAATGAATGTGTAATATGGAATCCTATGTTAGGACAACAAATATGGGGAATACAAACCTTACCAAACACTGGAAGCATATGTGTGCACACTCTCCAAATAACATATTGTGGAAGCAGTTTGTGATGCACTGACAGCATTCACACTTCTTGAGTACACACCTGCCATCAAGTACAGGGCCTCAGTGTCACACCAAATAATGGTCTGCTGTCCAAGAAGTATGTCCATGACATTTGCCCACTCACCTGCAACAGAGGCAACTGTGGCTTGCACACATCTTACAAACCATGAAATGGATCCCATATCCAAAAGGTAGCACTCAGGAGTGGGAAAAGTAGCCCTACCTCACCATTGGCTATACCATGGCAAACAGTGCAGACAGTCATCTATGTGTGTATGAACTATGGGATAACATTAATGTAGAAAGTAAACAGATGCCCATCCAAAACAGATGACAAAACATGTTGCAAACTGGTCACGGAGGCTGACCAGAAACATGCAGCAACACTGAGGGACTTGCAGGAATGTCTAGCAAGTACTGCCTGTGCAGTACCTGTGTCGACAATTGCCTGGATTCTGCATAAGTGTGGCCTATGGGTTAGGGTAATCAGACGGAAGAGTTGTCCCACATGAAACATCATCCAGGGCTCTGTACAGGTAGCGTAAGCATAATATCAAGTCTCCCAAAGGCATGTATTGCAATGTGTAATGGTGTCATGAGACCAAGGCTCAAACCTACAGACAGTATTCATAAAGATACATGTGGTGCACAAGCAACACCTCACTCCACCTCAGGGCCACCATCCCCAATTTATAGCTTGCTGGTGCCAGTATACACCTTTAGGGTTGCTGTTTATCAGCTGGTACTAGGCCGCTAGACATGGTGTTTGGAATTTGGAACACTGCAAAATAACACTTATGTGTGGCCCATACTTGTCAGGCATCTGCAATAAGGTTGAGGATGGGGAGGGGTGTCAGCTTGAAACACAACAGTGAACTGAAGCATACATCCAAAGCTCGCTAAGAATGGCTGTATCTGAACACAGTCAACATTATGAATTGTGCAATACATAACCCAGACTCTACAGAAATAGTGAAGCCAATGTGTGTCTCCAAGGGCTGTGCACATGAGCTGACCTTGCAATCTGGAAGAGTTGGGGACATATGTAAGGCAGAGTGACCAAATAATGGCAAGTAAAGGTGGGCCATGCTAGTATACCCCTTCCAGGAATGGTGACTGCTGTAGTTCACTTAACGTGCTTCAACAAACCATCATGTTAAGGGTGTGCTCACTTATGTAACCCACATATTGTATGCATCTCATTCAGCATCTGCACCACTAACACATTTGTTTGATACTGCATTGGATTGCACAGGTCATATGTCACATATCAGGTGTGTGTAATGTTAACAAATGCAGTATTGTGGCCCCACTGCATATCATAGAAGAGGCTGGCATGTCAACAAGAGTGTGTACACTCCTCATATTCATGTTAAGCTTTGAAGGTTGTCAGTGTAACTGGATTTTATTGCACATACATGCACTGATGATGAGGAGATCTGCAAATCATAGGTCAGGCATTAATTATTGACATCAGTCCTCATATCATCCCAGGTATGTGTCAGACAAACACATAGGGGCTGTGAGCAACAGAGCAAACATAACTGCCACACATATACACATTCAGCAATGGTGTGTACACTTGTGAGGTATGGTGCACAGTACATGTCAGTGTGCTATACAGGTGCACAGCAATACTGTGTACATGGGTGCAGTGTGTTCCAGGGGAAGGAGCATCACCTACTAACACAACTCATGCATCACAGAGATGTATAATGTTGGTACAAGGATTGAGTATGGCTGCAGTGCATGCTGTTGAGTGCTATATGTCATGCATGTTAACTGCTGGGAAATGAGAGGTCTGTGTAATATCTTTGTGCCACCTCACCTGTAAGTGTGTGTGTGTGTGTTTGTGTGTGTGTGTGGTCTGCCTCTCATAGGTGACGAGGTGGGTCAGGGTCCCTCCTTTAGGCAGACTGATGTTAGTGTCCATACAGACTCTGACAATGATGATAGGCATAGTGAGGCACAGGCAGGGTTGTCAGGGGCTGAATATGTGCCATTGGTTGACATCCCATTTTTATCCACCCCATCCCCGCACACAGTCACAATGCCCATACATACCCCATCACCACTGGCCATAGATGAGGGACAGTTGGCATTTGGTGGCATGGGATAGGAAAGTGTGGTGACTATGGCAAGTGTGTCTGTACACAGCAGCAATAGTCAGATGACCGGCAAGGTGCCACACAGGCAGATGTTCAGGGGTGCTCGCAGGAGGGCTGCTGGCCATCATGCCCCTGGCAGAAGTGCCACAGCAGGTGTCACCAGATCCATGTTTTGGGCCATCATGGAAGCACAGAAATGTATGGAACATTGCACCAGATATAGTCTGAGGCTGCAGAGGGCTACTCTTCCTGCTATACGTGACTACATCCATGATCTTGCAGATGCCCATCGTTATTTTGCAGAGGTCATGGATAGACAGTTGGGTGAAATGGTGGGAATCCTTGACCGTGTGGTGTCTGTGGTAGAGCATGTGGTGGGAGTAGGGTGTTGGCCATGTGGATGTAGGTCACTAACACCAACAGGTGGAGGTCTACATGGACATGCAACTTCTCACGGCCGCTCCTGTAGTGGCATTACCATCATCAGCACTGCAGGGGGGTGCTGTCCACACTACAATGAAGTATGCCATGTGCACATGGTCCTGTCCAGTCCCAACAGGGACACGGATCCAGCAGACAATTGTTATAATCAGGGGAAAGTACCATATCTGGGCTTCTGCCTGGTAGCACCCTTGCAACCCTTGGCAGACACAGTTCCCGTGTCTGTGGCCGGACACAGTGAACTGTACACCCAGCCATGTACAGTCTGCAACTGTCCAACATACACCTGTATAGAGCAGCCACATGGCAGAACTGTGTGCATACATACACATACACATCACCAACACAGCTAGGGCACCTCCAGACCTACACACACACCACGTCTGCACAGGCCATTTAATAAAGAACCCCCTAACCCACACACACATGCTGTCAACCAAACAGCTCAGCCTATGCCTCTGGCAAACCTGCAACACACCCTGTGCATATGATGATACCTGTGCCACATCCCTGTCATCCATACCATTGATGCAGGGACATGCTAATATGGTTCTGATGCACAGGGGTGAATGTACTAAAGTTTAGCAATGTAATGCTGTTTAACGTGTTGTCAGCTGGAATGTTTAATGCTTACACATCAGGGTGTGTAGCTGTCCAGCCATGATGTATTATAGCTGTTATTAATACTGACTGATTGTGGTCTCCATAATGCATTCTGTTTGTGTTCTAGGTGTCTGTGTGTCAGGAGGATGTTGGTCTGCTGTCCTTTCCTACAAGGGGTGTGGCACTGTGCTGACACATTGACTGTGTCATATCCCGGGTACAGCTGAATACAAGTAACAGATCTGTATAACAGTTACTGCATGTGCCACATGGCAGATAGGTCTGAGGGGTGTATACAGTTGAGTGCATGATGGCTGATGTAAGCAGCTCTTCTACAAGGGACAATGGTAAGTGTACTGGGTGGCACATACCAAATGTTTGTGAATAACACACACACAGAGGCTTTTGTGTTGATGCAATACACAGAGAATACTGTTCACATGGATGTACTTCGTTTTGCAGAGAACTCATTTTGGCCTATGCAATTCCACCAAGACCAAATTGCCAAAACATCACATCAGTAAATAATCAGTCCGCCAGTTTAATGTCATTGAAAATTATACTGGCAGGGTATATGTCCTCTTCCCCAATGTAGTGCAATGAGGTCCTCATACTGTGGACCTTGGGACATATACTGGGGGTACCATGGTGTAAAGACAGTATAACCAGCACCCCCAACCCACATTGGATATTGTACTCACTGAAACCCATGATAATGCTCTGACATATGCACAATCGCACATTGACCAGGACTGCAATACAAACCCTTGTCTATCCAATTATTGCTACTACAGGGATATGCATTTATTGCACATGCCATAGGGATAGTAGGGTGAGGGTTTTGTCATGGCTCCCCTAATGTCAACAACATCACCATTCCTTATAATGTATGGCAAGGTTTATTGTATTTGGAGAATGTGGACTCAGAATGCTGTCTCCTACAAATATGCACACTCACACACAATCACACACACACACACACACACACACACACACACACACACACACACACACACACACACACACACACACACATTTGCCAGGGCTCAGAGGGAAACCCACACCTATCTACCCACTTATAGAACAGTGTTATACTGGTACTACAAGCTTCAGGTAGCCCACAAGGTGAAGAGTGTCACAAGGTACATTTAATGTGAATTACAGCAGCAACCCTTTCTAAGTATATCAATGGGGGTGTAGTGGGTTAGAAGGCCCTCAGAGTATTTTCAACTACAAGTTTACAAACACACAGACATTGTTATACTCAGTAGTGCACACAGACACATTTGTCAGTACTGAGGTCCATAGATGAAGGTGTTCTAGGTGTGTACCAGGCCAATGTCCATGGAGAGATGAGAAGAGTAGGGCATGTGAGTACACTGGTATCATGCCACCTGACATTTGGCAGCAGGCCATCTATCAACTGATGCCACTTGAATGATCCCCAGGGTGACAGTTAAATTCAACATCCACTCATTTGGTTTTCTCTTAAAGAGGGCCAGTGGGGTGCTCCAGTTGACATGTATGCAACATATATTGCATAACATGGCCATTGTCTGGGTTAGGGACCTGTACCCAAACATGTTCTGTTGACTGTGGTAGTCTGGTTGAGGTATCCATGGCATGTGGTGCATACAGAGCGGTGTTTCCTAGCTGTGGCATTCATAACACAGCTGGGCAGACATGTAAGTGTCAGTCAATCAGAGATTGCCTGTAAGCAGCCAAGATGAATATCTGACATCTGCACATCTGTACAGAGGACAGACAGAAAGTAGCAAGCCAACAGGTTATGCATTAGGATGTATGTTTTGACAGACAGATGTCTGAAACTGATAGTTATGCCATTACTACATGACAGCAGTCCTCAATGACATGTCCTAAAAACATAGCAGTGTACAGTTAATATCAACATGTCAGATCAATATCCAATAGGAGATACTTAAAAAACATACAGCTCAAGCACCAAGAACACAATAGTCAGTACTCAGAGTCCAGCTTTGCATGCAGGGGTGTATGGTTCTAGTATTACAATCTGCAATATACCCTTACTTGGAAAAGCACTGTTAAAAGTAGTAACATAATGATACAATACATGCAAGTGTGACTGCATATAACCTGGGATACAACCAAGTATGAAACACATACATGGAGAACATTGATATCTGTGCAGTAACAGAAACCTGGTTCAGGGCTCCCGAGAGCACCCCAGCACTGCCAGGTTATACTTCATACCATGCTTTTCGGCCCCAAAACTTGGACCAAACCACAAAAGGAGGGGGAGTATCAATATTCATCAAAGATACCCACACCTCCAGGTTGGTGGCAAAGCACGAAGCATCAGAGATTATCCATGTGTAACTAACAGTGGGTAAAACAGCCTTCCAGTTTATAGCCTGCTACAGACCACCCTCCCAAACCCAGGAACCCCACTCGGCCTTCCTGAGAACACTGGAAAATATGAAGGTCTCTCCAAACACCATTATATTGGGTGACTTCAACTACCCAAACATAGACTGGGAGCATTACTCTAGCTCCAACACCCTAGCCCAAAGGTTCCTAGAATTCATAAACTCAAATGCTATGGAACAACTTGTTACCACTCCCACAAGAGGGGAAAAAATACTGGACCTGATCATCACCAACATGGGGACTCTATGCTCCAGACCAGAAATGTATCCCTCACTGGTAAGATCAGACCATAAACTGATCTCAGTGGATATTCACATCCCGACCCCACCCCCTGCCCAGAAAACCACAGTGAAAAACTTCTCTAAAGCAAATTTCCCACTCCTCAAAACCGAGGTGGAATTCTTCAAAGCCCCCAGGCCTGTGGAAAATACGGCCCAGACTGCAGAATCCTTTATAAATGCATTCTATGAACACCTTCAGGAATGCATGGATCATGCAATCCCAAATAAAACCAAGACCCAATCCTCCAAAGGCAGACATCCTGTCTGGTGGACCCCAGCCATAAACAAACTATATAATAGAAGGAGGAAGCTACTACATGATAGAGCAAAATCCCAAAAAGGGAAGGCATCTCTGATCAGTATTAGCAAAAAACTAAGGGCACTCATAAAATTGTCTAAGGCCAGCTTCGAGAGAAAAATTGCATAGGACACTAAGGATAATCATAAGGCTTTCTTTGGTTATGTTAGGAACCTGGGTGGGAATTCCCAGATATGCTCAGAATTAGTCCAAAATGACAAAAAACACACCAAACCCACAGACATTGCCAACATCCTAGCTGACAGGTTCAGCGCAAGCTTCACCCCCCCTCCCCAACAAAAGGGCAAATATCTGTCCCAGCAGAGTGCTGCCCCCCTGACATCTCAGATGCTCAGGTAAGAGCTGCCCTCTCCAAAGCAAAAAACACAGCATCAATGAGACCAGACAGTGTCCCGGCTGCCCTACATGAACTCCAAGAAGAGCTAAACCCAAACATAAAACTACTGTTCAATCTCAGCCTTACTACAGGATATGTACCCAAAGAGTGGTGTACAGCAACAGTGGTCCCTCTCCACAAAGGTGGTGCCTCAACGGACCCTGGAAACTATTGCCCCATAAGCCTGACTAGCTTGG
Organism: Protopterus annectens; assembly: GCF_019279795.1. Lineage (NCBI taxonomy): Eukaryota > Metazoa > Chordata > Ceratodontiformes > Protopteridae > Protopterus > Protopterus annectens. The sequence goes on along the minus strand of NC_056735.1, from coordinate 1,384,363,078 downwards.
TCTGCAAAGCTATGGAAAGGATCATCATGGACCTCATAAATAAAGATACTGGGGACCTACAGACACTGGATCCTACCCAGTTTGGCTTTGTTAAGGGCAGATCCTGCCTCTTAAACCTGGTCAACTTCTTTGAAACAGTCACCAAGGCCATTGACAAATGGAAGGTGGTCCACACAGCCTACCTGGACCTCGCAAAAGCCTTCGATATAATACCCCACTCGGGCATTATAGATAAGCTCACCAGCTTAAATATAAACCCCTATGTCACTAGATGGGTTGCAAACTGGCTCAAGGACAGAGCCCACATGGTTAGAATTGCTGGAGCCATGTCAGACTCCAAACCAGTTAGAAGTGGCGTCCCACAAGGCTCGGTCCTGGGACCTCTCTTGTTCGGTATATATTTCTCGGAGGTACAGGCCAACACAGAAGGACTGTGGCTGACCAAGTTTGCAGATGACTGCAAACTGGGCGCCATAATCGACTCTCCAGCCGATGCAAGCATCCTCCAAAAGGGCCTCATAGAAACAGACAACTGGTGCCAGAGCCATGGCCTCAAGCTAAACGCCAAAAAGTGTATAGTCATCCCTTTTGGCAAAAACAAAGTGCCCACAAATTACCACATAGGTGGTAATCCATTAAGTACAGAAGAAGTAATTAGGGACCTGGGGACCCAAGTTGATAGCAATCTCTCATTTGACAACCACGTGGCCAAAGTGGTTAGAAAAACATTTTATATAGCCCACCTAATTATGAAGGGATTCACATCTAGATTAGGGGAGGTCATCGTGCCTCTTTACTCATCCCTCATCAGACCCATAATCGAGTACAATGCCCCTTTTTGGATGTACTTTACCAAACACCTGCAGCAACTGGAAAGACCCCAAAAGTACCTCACCAAGAGGATCAAAGGGCTCAAACAGATGCCATATGCTGCCCGGTTAAAGAAACTCCAGCTCTACTCAGTGGCATACCGCCTGCTCCGAGGCGACCTGTACCTGACGTATAAAGCCATGTCTAACCCGGAATTAAGGGACATGCTGCACCTCAAAAAATCCAAATCCCATTGAGCTACACGCTTGAGAGACTTGAACCTCAGCACTGAAATAAATAGGACATGCTGGAGGGACAGATTCATAACCCAGAGGCTCCCTTCACTCTGGAATAAAATCCAAGTCCAGGTTAGGCAGAGTCCCTCATTGACTCTCTTCAAGAGGAATCTTGATGAGTGGATGGGAGATCATAGGTTTACCCCGGGTATCACTTCTGTGTCACTGTTAGACAGAGGCACAGTATACTAACCTCGAAAAAGGGCATAGCAAAATTAATTTAAAATGGGTGGCGAAAGCCAAACATACTCTGACTGGGCTTATTAATGCCCTAGGGCAGATAGCCTAGTATGAACCAATGAACCTATGAATATACAAAGAGAAAATATTGTAGTACTACCCATGTAGACTCAGATGTCCCATATAGTATACTCACACCCCTTGCTACTGTAATGATAGCACATAGAAGCATGTTATGTACATGGAATTAAATACACTTATTAAATATGTCATTACCTTGCTATTTTATCAGACTCGAATGTGATTACTGGTTACCAGGGATGAGCTATGCTTAGCAGGTGTAAGCATTGTTTTAAATGTAAATGCTAAGCAGATTTGTGCACTGGTAAGCAAAGCCTACACTCTGTAAGTGAGTATTACCATATGTTAGCACTACTTACTGTTGTGCAAACCCACACAAACAAACTTAAAGCTGCTCAAAACTGCCTTAACCACTCTGTATCCAACAGTCCTTGTTCTGCCTAGCAACAAAATAAACAGCCCTTGCAGGTCATGAACCCAGAACCCTCTAGACTATAGTAATAGCACTTAACCACTGAACCATCTAATCTGTAAAAATGCCTTTTGCTTTTTCAAATATATCATTCAGTACATATACTGAATAGTAGTGAACAACTGCTTTGACTACTACAATTGTTTACTACTTGTTAGTGAAAATAGTGTTGAATCAGTCATGTTTTTATATCTAAATATACACATATAAGATAAATATGGTGGGATACATCAGAGAAGGTATATACAACACTCATGTTTACACATAAGGAGATATATATATATATATATATATATATATATATATATATATATATATATATATATAAACATATGCCCATAACATGTAGTTGAGTCATACCTCAGAACCACAACTCTCAACCTCTTACTGCAAGGGAACGTAATGTAAGTATTGCAGTTATAAATGTAAAATGTTGCTACAGTAACAGGGGTTGTGTCAACATACATGTTGTGAAGGAAGGCTCTTCTGAAACTGACATGTTTGCCATCAGTTACTGATAGACATCATAAAATCATCATAGTGAAGTACCACACAAATCACAGTAATGATCCTGTGGAATACAGCAGAAATATGAGCAATAAATGTGGACAGTCTGAAACAATCTGGTCAGTTGAGAGGTATACACAGAACTTCTTAGTGCAAGAAATGTGGACCAAGCCTGACAAAGGGGATGTTTAAAAGCCATAAAAATGGGGATATATCACAAATACTGGGTAGATAAGCTCACACAGTTGATGCATTCACACCTTCCTGTCTGTCCTAACACATATTAACTGGAGGAACAGAAGTCCCAAGCCCACATACTTTCCACTAGTTAGTGACATACATCTTCACAGCATTCCACTGCTTTGTCAGAAATACACAACACATATGGTGGCCAGGCAACAGTACATCTGACAAATATCTGAACATAACATCACACTAGGGTAAATACACTGAGCTGCTAGGCATGTCACGAAGCACTGTCTAAACTACAAGCAGACTGCCACAACACTAACCCAATCTTCCTATGGGAGAATACACATGTAATTGCAAATATAGCAGGCACTACAGGCATGTAATAGCATAGAGTAACAGACACCAGTGTGAAAGTACATACCTACAACCAATCTCAACACAGTCATAGTCACATTATGGTAAGACTAACTAATACTACAGTATATGGACTGTGTGAACAAAACCCATCATCATATTTGCCACTCACACACACTAACCCTACATATACTGGCCCAATTCACAGTGTAGTCTGATGCCTGACTGTGGCATGGGACATGTCTCAGTCTGGCCCTACAAACATATAAGCTGATAGGGTACCAAAAACTGGAGCAGCATGCAACATCAGATAGAGCAGGACCAAGAACACTGACATCTACCCCAGTCTGTACACAGGCCAAATAACATATTCACAGTACACTGCTACACAATACTGACACTGTCACAATAAGTACACAGACCTCACTACTATACAGGCTACAACAGAATGTCCATGTTTTGTCCTCAAATATAAGGCCTCCTATACATAACATGTCTGGCAGTCTGATATATCACTGGCTTGATATCATGAATGATGTCAGTAAATAATGATGTACTGTACATATCCGCCTCTTACTACATGACATATGGACAAAGGGTGACAGACTTGGGGAACAGAGGCACAAACACAGAGCCAATATTGACATATTGCTGTGATAAACTGGGAAAATTGCTGGTGTAACAGGGTTTGTTGTAACATTTCTATTCTGAGGGATATGAAGTCAGTAACACAGCAAAATGATAGGCATAGTTTTTATTCAAACTAAAGGGGTGGCGAAAGCCACATAACTATGGGCTAGGCTTATAAATGCCCTTGGGCAGATAGCCTAGTATGAACCTATGAACCTATGAACCTATAACACACATGGATGTTACCATTTTCTGACTGCAGTCATCAGAGAATGCTACTGCATTTATAAAGACAGAAAATGTGTGAGTAACACACCACATCTAAGACTCCAACTTTTTGCCAGTCTGCAGATAGCCCTACAGATGAGAGTTTTCTCAACCACATAACACTGTCATACCAGACTTTAAATCATGCAGAACAGCCATATCCACACAAACCCTGTTAAACCAACATTACTTCAAATGTAGAACAGCAATACTTACATTCTGTCCCAATGTCTGGAAAATCCCCCTCCAGTTTGTTGGCCTGTCTCCACAGTGTTTGTTGTAAGAGGTATTTCCAACTACCCTCTGTGATGCTGTTTGACAGACACCCACATGAAGTCCTGCTCACAGTGAAGGAAAAGGGTCAACACCCACATGAAGTGGTTAGTTATAGGAGTGTGTTTCCATGTAATTGGCTATAGTAATGATACCACAGCTGTTCCGCATGCAATTAGCAAGTGGAGGACTCCAATTCATGCACATGCCATCAGCTGATCATGAGCATTACCTACAAAAGTCAAGCTGCTGCCTATGCAAAACAATCCACATCTACCAGAGAGGAAGAGAGAGAGAGAAAGAAAGAAAGAAAGAGAGAGAGAAAGAGCCAAGCATGTTTTGTGTATGATCCATGGCTGGAGAGTGGTCACTGGGTGTTATAATGGTTGCCTATATTGTTCGCTAATCCATACTGTCAAATAATCATTACACATGGCAGTAGACATTTATGGCTGTGGATTGTCTACAACAACCTGTACAGTGTTTGACAACCATTGGCCTTGTAATGTGGACAATGGGACATACAGGTCCTCAATATAATAATGTAGCAAAACCTGCACTGCAATGGATCCTGTTATTACACAATCACCCCAACAGGATATTGACAACACACACACAAACTTGCCAGTACTGAGTTTCAAATCCATACCTAGCTATATATTGCTATTACAGCGTTATGCATTTATCGCATGCACCACAGAGCTTACATGTTAGAGAGCTGTCCAAAGGTATCTTTAAAGGTGGGTGACATCAGCGTCAGTGCTAAAGGAGGGGTAAGGGAAGTGTAGTAAGTGTGAATGTCCATAAAATAAGTGTCAACAAAGACACACACACACATTATCACAGTTGTCAGAACCAGGATTAGAACTCCCACCTAACTAGTTTGCTACAGTATGGTATTACGCAGTTATTGCAAGTGCCACGGACCTTAGATGTTAGAGAGCTGTCCAAATGTATCTTTGAAGGTGAGTGACATCAGCAGCAGTGCTAAAGGAGAGGTAAGGGAAGTGTAGTAAGTGTGAATGTCCACAAAATCAGCAGTCAACAAAGACACACACACACTCTCACACAAAATCAGGTGTCAACAAAGCACACAAACTCTTTCATTTCAAGGTGACTGACATCAGCAGGTGTGCTAAACTAGGGCAATGGGAGGTGTGGTAAGTGTGAACGGCCTCAAAATCATTTATCTCCACACACAACCAGTTTAATATGGCCTCAAAACCATTCATCTCTGCACACACACACACACATACACACACACACACACACACACACACACACACACACACACACACGCATGCACAGTTTAACAGTTGCCATGTCTGGGATTAGAACTCCTACCTAACTAGCTTGCTATACTACAGTATTACACAGTTATTGTGAACACCACAGAGCTTATAGAGCTGAGACTTGGCCAAAGGGTTATTTCAAGGTGACTGACATCAGCAGGAGTTCTAACATGGGCAATGGGAAGTGCAGTGTGTGTGAATGGGCCATAAAATCATTCCTCTGTAAACACACATACATACACACACATATATACACACACACACACACACACACACACACACACACACACACACTCAGTGACACACAACTTTATATTTGACAGGACTGAGTATACAAATGCTACATGAATACTGATTTGTACTATTGTCTTACACAGTTATCACAAGCACCACAGACACTATAGGGTTGAGGGCTACCAAAAAGAATGTCTACAGTGATTGACACCAGCACATCATGTGATATCTGCCAATTGGATGTGTAGTGGGTGGGACAGGCCTCATAATGGTATTCTCTCATCACTTTCTGACTCTCTCCTTCCCACATCTGTGTGTGTGTGTATGTTTGACACATTATAGTGTGCTGGCTTTGGATACGTGTGAGTATTCCTATCCTATGTGTGTGTGAAACATAAATGGTGTACAATTTGGTGTTTGTGCACAGACATCTGCAAATGACAGATATGTATAGTCCACTGTGTTGTCAGTCATGGGCTTCATTTCTCTAAGTGTAGGACCATGCCCAGTATGACCTTCTGTATTGAGTGTGTGAATCCATTCCAGGTAGGGTTGTACTCTAGTCCAGGGTTTGGTGTTCTACACCTATAGCTAGCAACCTGTTTCTGCAGGATATCTATGGAGTCAAAATGGGTGACAGATAGGGGGATACTGTAACTATTGCTGTCTGTGCTGTTTGTGTTACATGGTTGGTGTTAGCAGAGATACTTCGAAATATGTACTGTTTTACACTGTGATGTATTATGTCATCAGCTACTGACAGATATAATTATTTGCTCACAGTTGTTTCCTGGGAAATACAAGATGAATGAAGCTGAGTCCAGTATTGTGGTCCGCAGCCTACACATTCTTGCACACTCCTGCCATTATGGAGGGGTAGCTGCAGACACTTGCTAATGGGTCTGTGTAAATGGTCCAGCACCTTGGTACTATGGTGGCTGAGGATCCTCTTCTTGTACTTATATCGACTTAACAGAATGGCCATATCCTGCAGTGGCCATACCTCTCAGCTATACAGATTCACCCAGGTTACCCAGAGGCAGGGCTGATATATTTGGTCAGTTCCCCTTCACATTGTGGTTTACAAGCAGGTTTGTAGCCACCCATTACTGGGTTTTCAGGCAGGGGTAGTATGGGCACACATCAGAGTTTCAGACTTCACACACTCCATGACATCCATGCTTCTACACCCCCCACTCTGTTATTCTATCCTCCTCCTAACATTATGTGAGTGATATCTGAGAAGTATCCCCATAGTTGGCCCTTCATCCCAGCGGTATTTATGGATTGGTCCATAGTTCATGCAGTAGGACTTGGGGGGCATGCTACTGGGATTTGCCAACATGGCCTTGCATTTGTGTTCTGTTGACTGTGTTAGGTTGTTAGTTGGGACCCCATGAGATACCATACATTGGCACTATGGGTGAGGCACAGGCCTTTGACAGAGGACTGTAGGCCATTTGGTAGTGATGCAGGCCATCTGTAGCAGGCCAGTGCATTCTGTCACTCCTACATTCCCAGGCTGTGAGCCAATGGATTCTCCTGGGGTGACAGGGTAAGTGTGCGAGGTGTTAATGCAATAGTTCCTGTTCATATTGATCCATTGGTCTGGATGCAGGCAGGGTTCTGCTTACAACTAGGGACACATCTGCATAGGACACCTCTTCAGCATGCTGCATTCTGTGAGTATTCCCATAAAGAAGTGGGGTCATACTGTACTCATTCCCAACAGCAAGGATATGACCTGTGATAAACCTGTGGCTGATGGCGGGGTGAGCTGAGTGCATGTGTGATATGGAAGCTACTTGCAGCTGACTCACAGATATACCTGGGACATTCCCCTTATGTTGCCTTGTGTGGGGACATAGGCAGTCTCTCATTACTTCATAACTGTGCCTTTTGTGGTCTGCCAGTGATTGGCCAGACTACATCAGTATTCCATACTACATGGACAACTAATGTGCTGCTAACCTGTATGTACAATTCCAAAGTTGTGTGCAGCTGACAGTTACACGTTATGCACTCTGTCTAGGGTACTTCCATCTGTGTACTGTGTGTATGTATGGGCCCACATTCATGGCATGTCCATCTTTCAGACAGTGACAGATATTGACATCTGGACAGTGAGTATGGATGACTGCTGACATGGGTATTGCTGAGAAGCATTGTGGTTGGCACTGCAGTTATTGGAACATAGTCCTGTCAACCACAGTACTGCCCATAGGCCACTGAGACACAATCCTCCATGCCTACATGCTGAACACTTCCAGACAATATTGAATACACAACAACCTAACACACAGACCCCTGCATATTGTACACATGCAACAATCTATCCTGTAGATTGGGCCAGCTCAGGTAATTTGTGCTTCACTGATATTACTCCTCACACTTACGTGTTACTGCATTTATACATAGGATTGTGTGTGGGGAGGGGGCACACCTGACGACTTTAAACATTTACTATGACTGTACTGGTATTTCAGGTACTCTGCTGGCTTCCATTTCATATTGTATTCTGACCTATCATGCAGATTGGAGGCATATCAGTAGAGTATGGATCTTAGGTTTTATTGAACTACATTTCAGTTTCAGACTTCTTACCCTTCAGAACTAACATACAGCTGCTAGACCTGTTGTAGTCTTTCTGTGTAGGTCTGGAGGGGGTCTGTTCACCATTGCCATCAATTGGAGGCCTTAGCCCAGCCTTTCTTTATGGCCATCTACACCTCTCCTGCTGGCTAAGGCTAGTGGTGGGTATGTGAGCCTCACTGACATGCATGTGTGTGTCCTATGGACACACATTTGGGCCACCATATGTACTGCAGTGGGATTTGTCACCTTGTCTAGTACTGCCTAGTATGTTGACACCAGTATCTGTTATGGATTTCATGCTGCCTATAAAGGTGTCCACTATCTGCTGCCATCCCATTCAGCCACCCGATTCCCTTGCATGCTCACATCCATACCATCGATACAACTATCAGAACATACTACTCCATTCAGTAATTGATAGGAAGAGTGACTTACCTTGTGGCTGGGCCAGTACTGAGGACAGTGCTGGAGTGCTGACTATGTCAGATGCACATAGTACACTCCCTATACATGGTAAAGCACAGGTAGTGTCATGTTTGACATTCCTTTTACTGTATGTACGAGTCAGAGAGAGGTGTAATTCCCTGGGTCTCTACTGTGTCAGTGTATCTGCTATGTGTTGCCTCTTTGCCAAGGCCTGGGAATACTGGACATGCCTCCTTCTGCCTACATGGCCAGGTTCAGGTAGTTCCTCCTCCGAGTCACTCTGTGCCTGTGATGGCCTTGGCAATGGCGGGGGGGGGGCTGTGTGGCCTTGCTCCATGCTGTTCCTGCTGCAGCTGTTTCCGCAGGATCATATTGTGTAGCATGGCACATACTATGAATATTTGTGTACATGTAGCTGGAGAGTACTGCAAGGCTCCACCAGATATGTCCAGGCAGCGGAACCGTGACTTGAGCAAGTCAAAACACACGCTCTATTATGATTCTGGTTTGTGCTTGTGCCTCATTATGGAGTTCTTGTTTAGGTGTTTGTGCATTTCTGATGGGTGTCATCAGCCATGGCTCCAGTCCATAGCCAGCATCCCCACTAGGTGGCTATATGGGATGTCCCCACTGGCAAATGACTGGTACAGCTGAATCATATGCCAGATGTGGTAGCAGTAATAGCTTTCAGAAAACACATTCAAGATAATGCCCTGGCATGGACACCGTAACCATGGGGGGAGGGGCACCTCACACACACTTTTGCAGCAGATCCAGCACATCTGATTTTCCGTGGCCCGATGATTTTTAAGTTTTTGCAGCTGACATCATCACACACCCATCAGGGCTACCAGACAGTTGAACTTGAGCTCACATCATCATTTCTGGCTAGTGGGTAAACAGCAACGTGAGAGAGATACGAGTGGGAATGGATAAATGGCAATCAGCAACACCAGCAGCTAGAGATACAGGAAGCAGCAAGGCATTTTTGTTTGGGTAAATGGCAGCAGCAGCACTCGGGAATCAGGTGTGTGTGTGTGTGTGTGTGAGAGAGAGAAAATGCCCCCCATGTAATACAGCTGGTGGCTAGAGGTATTTAGGCTCAAACCCTGTACCTTTGGTACAGGGTAAAAGGAGCCTAAAGTCCTTAGCCACCACCATTTCTGAGCTTTGTCTAGATTTTTTTTATTGCTAACAGTTGTGAGCTATGGTGAGGAGTCAGAACTGAAGTTGTATTCACCCATTATTGGCTTTGTTGTTTGTCCAGTTTTTTTGTGCTAAGAGGTTGAGAGCTATGGTGTGAAGTGAGAAATGAATTCACTAAATGATAGCCATTAAGTTTTAGTCTTCCTATTTTTTAGGAAAGTGCTGATTTAGCATAGTGGACTGGTATGTTGTTCTGACTGTAGTGCATAGGGTTCTGGGTTCAAAACTTGCCAGTAACATGCATGGTGGTAACACAACATTTTTTTCTAGCAACTTTCCAAAATTATACCAACAATGTTTAAAATGTGTCCCTGATAATTCCCTAGCCACCACCACTTGTGAGCTTTGTCCAGGTTTTTTGTGCTAAGGTGAAAAGTGAGTACTGAATTTGTATTCTCCCATTATTGGCTTTGTCCAGTTTTTTCTGCTAAGAGGTTGAGAGCTATGGTGAGAAGTGAGAACGGAATTCACTTCATATTTTTCACATTGCTGATTTAGTATACTGGTATGTTGCAGTGACTGTAGAGTGTAGGGTTCTGAGTTCAAGACTTATCAGTGACATGCATGGTGGTAACACAACATTTTATTCTAGCAACTTTCCAAAATTATACAAGCAATGTTTAAAATGTGTCCCTGGTTTTTGACGTTTTGCCCCCCCCCAAAAAAAAAAGTAAGTGTGTGAAGCTGTTCAAGATGCTTATGGCTTACACTACTGTCATTCTGCTTATAGTTCGGGTGTGGAAGTAGACTTTTATGATGGAAATGTTCTGAATTGGGCAGTTTTCTCATTATTGGTTCATACATTTTGTTTCATTGCTTACTAGAAAACTGTTCCAAATTACAAATTTAAAACACATTCGAACAAGTGGTGCTGTATATAATTTAATACAATCAGGTTAATACAATCAGGAAGGTGAATTAAAGAATGTATACATGTATGCTTGCTCACAAGATGCGGGAGACCAAAATAGGGGAAGAGACCAGTCACCAATGGTGACCCCCAGGGTTCGGTACTGAGACTTTTTCTGTTTGGCATATACATCTCAAAAGTAAAATAAAACACCAAAGGGCTTTGGCCGACTAAGTTTGAGATGACTGCAAGCTAGGAGCAGTTATTGAATCCCCAAATGACTTAACCATCTTGCAGAAAGGTTTGTCCCAGACAATAACTGGTGCCAGAATCATGAATTGAAGCTTAACTCCAAGAAATACATTATCATATCCTTTGGGAAGTCATCTACTGCAGAGAGCTGCCAAATTGACAATGCCCCCTGAGAACTGACCCAGTTGTTTGGCATTTGGGAACTTGTGTGTACAGTGACCTAACTTTTGACCAGTATGTGCCCACAGTCATAAGAAAGCCTTTCTATATTGCACAGCTTATAAACAAATTGATTGTGTGACTAGATCTAGAGATGTTATTGTACCCCTTTACAAAGCCCTCATTAGATCAATCATTTTGTATAATGCCCACTTTGGCATGTATCTGTCCAGACCCATGCAACAATTGGAATATCCACAGATATACCTTACTAAAAGGATACAAGTCCTAAATAATAGGTCTAGCATGGACCACCTCAAAGATTTATCACTATACTCAGTATCCTACAGAGTGCTTAGAGGTGACATGTCTGGCATGCAAGGCATCCTCTGACCTAATACAGATGGACCTACTTAACATCAGCAAGTCAAATGGCATCAAAAATACTCAGTCCAGGTATCTAAACTGAATGGTGTGGAGAGATGGACATATATCACAGAGGTTACCACTGTTCCAGGACAGACTACCCATTCAAGTAAAACAAAGCTCATCCCTGTCCATATTCAAATGCAACATGGATCTAAGGATGGGTAATAAAAAATGTACTGCAGGATTGCCTGTCATGCCACTAATGGATAGAGGCAGTTCCTAAATGCTGCATCCCTCAAATTATCTATAGTATGATCACATTTATTCTCACTAGGGCTAATATACAATAAACAGCCATAGGGTAGGTAAGACCAATCAGGAAATGTTAATTCAAACACTAAAAGGGAAACTGGCTAAGCTTAAAATGTTTTTCAAGTGAACCTATGTTGTGGTAGTAAATAGTTTTAAAAAATTGCCCTTTTTAGATCACTAAGTTCCCCTCTCACCCCCCACCCAGTCTTCAACAGCTTCCGGTGCCTATGTGCCCTGGGCATCGCACATCACCTGGCAATTGATGGAGGGGAAGCCCTTGCAGTTTATGTACTGTAGGTGCATTCGAACAATTAATAAATGCCTAATATTTGCCTTAAAATTCTAATTCTTATTCTGATTTTAATTCTCTAATCTAACAGTTAACACTAATATCTTAGTTAACGTATAGATTTTTTTTACAAATAAACAGATATTCACTACAGCACTAGCATTTCTCACTGGGAAAACCACTCCAGCAGTCCATCTACATACAGTGTCAACATTAGCAGTCCTACAATACTATAATCCACAAAAATAAGCCAACAAATTTGCAATAAAGTAAAGAATTCACATTACTGACTTAATAAAACAATTCTGAATAAGCTATAAAAGGGTCTCACCCAAACAAATGACTGGTGCCAGAAACATGGCCTCAAGCTAAATGCCAAAAAATGCGCAATCATCCCGTTTGTGGAGAGTGATGTCCCCACAAATTATCACATTAATAACAATGTTGTAAGCATGCAATCAGTTGTGGGGTGCTTGGGCACCCAGGTTGATAGAAACCTGATTTTTGACCACCACATTTTCTCCATTGTGTGGAAAGCTTTTTACATGGCCCACCTCATTAGTAAGGGTATCTCATCCAGGGACAAGGAGGTCATAACATCCCTGTATTCTTCCTTTACAAGAGCAATTATTGAGCGCAACACCCATTTTGGCACGTGCCTCAGCAAAACACCATGGCAAAAGAAGACTACAACCATTTCTGCAAAAAAAGGTCAAAGGACTGAGTTCACTTAGTTATCCAAACAGACTAAAAAGCTTCTTGCTTTCCTCTGTCTCACACTGGCCACTATAAATTTCATCACTGGCTTGCTTTCCAGGCTAAGAAAGATCCTGCCTTAAGAGACTTTCTCCACCTCAGAAATACTGGTTATATTTAAAACACTCACTACAAACACCACAGCCTTCACTGCAACATAAACAAGCCACTTTGTGTGGACAGGTTCTTGACACAAAAACTTTCAACTTCTGTAAAAAGCTCCCCTCATTATCAAACAATGTAGTTCAACAACACTACAACTGGATGGATAGCCATGAATGTGCTCCTTAAGTAAGTAGCATAGCCTTCATCAAACCGGAAGGAAAATCCACATACTAAACTTTCCCAGCTGGATGGCTAAGATCTAATATTGGTTACTCAAGTCTACTTGTCTAAGAAGAGGGGCCTATTTAACTAAGAATTCCATTTGCAAAAATATATTCAGTATACATATTAAATCTCTGTTTAACACACACACACACACACACACACACACACACACACACACACACACGCACACGCACGCACGCACGCACGCACACACACACGCACACACACAGAAAAGGAGCCCCTACTTGTAAAATAGGCAACCTCAGTAATCACATGACACAGTCTCACTGATTGAAATTGTCTGGAAGTCAAAATATCTGAAAAAAAATCATAATAGAAATGGATTCATCCATGCAATTTCCAACCACCAAAAGGACCATCAATAAATCAACAAACAACTGCTCAGCAAAAATTAAATCAATAAGAAATCTATAAACTCTCTAAGATCATACTACATACTGGAGTAAACATATAACTTCCCTCCAATCTAAAGCCATTTGACATTCAGACATTTTAATTTGTGCAGAAGTTATTCACAGACTAACCGTTTACTAAGCTGTAATGCTGACCATCGCTTTTGAAAAAAACAAATTCCCACACTTTGTCAATAGCTCAAAGTGAAGAAAGGATTACTTTTTTTTATTTATTATGTATTTATTTAAATTTGGAAAACATCTGTAAAACTATTAAATTGATCACACACCCAGAAACACAGAAAAGTTATTGTGATAAGTAAGCCACAGACTGCTGCAAGAAATCAGTCACAGTATACTATGCTTACGTCCGAACCAATGAAGCATACCTGTCAATTCCAAAAGAATTAAAGTAGCGTAATAAGAAAGTTATTTGCAAGGTTACATGGCAGTTTATATTGGAAATAAGTGGAGATATTAAAAACACTCTGTTTCTCATAATTATGCTGAAAAGTCTTCCAAGGTAAATACAACCTTCTGATTTAGCATGGAACCATACCTCTCAACCTTAAAGCAAGAATTCTGGACAAAGTGAAAAATAAAATTGGGACACAGGCCCAAAAATAGTTATGCATCACAGACACCATTGAAACAAGTGTAGCTGCAAACATTATACATCACGTATAATGTTTCTATCCCATTATTGTCAGTTAAACATTATATGGCTCATTCAATCCTGCCTTATTTTGCAGCAAAGAAAACCATACTTTGAAATGACAAATCCATTAAAAATAATAAAACACATTAGCTCCACATCCTGCAACTTCCTACCTGCAAACAACCACAGAGCTTTCACTGAAACTAGGTCTGCTTATTTCCACAGAATGACAGCTCTCCCTAATTAAGTCTAATGTTATACAATCTACCAGGATCTGGACTACTGAAATAAATTAAATTATGGCCTGTAAATTACAAGTGCACTTTGTTTAATTAAACTACATTTCAAAGCCCACTTGCTGTATTTTTCAGTAACATCCCAATATCCATTTCCAGGTCACTTTTAGCATTGGCAGTGGTAGACTTAGCATCCTCCAGATCCCTACAGGACCACACTCATACTGCTAACATTGTCCATTAAATGTAAATATCCATCCACTGTAAATGACAAGAAGCTATGTCTTAAAAAATCTGTTTTTGGCATTCCTAGTACCCAGTTATCAGGTTTTGAAACAAAGAAACATATTCTCCACAGTTTGTAAGTCTCTGTCTTTAATAATCATCTACTACTGCAGTACTCCCAACACAAATACACACATACACACTAAAATCCCCAACATTTAAAAAATGACATTGTGCCCACCTGATTTGCCAGTATTGATGATCCAACAAAGATATGCTTGCTGTTGTCCAATCTACCACTGCTTAGAACCCACCAATGACAAGACAGTACTGGGTGATTTTTTTTGTTTGCCAAAAAAAACAATAAACTTTATATGCTACAGTCCCACATTAGTCAATCCATTACTGACTCATTAACCCTAGGCTGCTGTCTCATTCTTAATCCCTGGGACTGCATTACCTTGGATGACTACTTTTATTTTCTAAGCAAAAGACACAAATCGGAAGATTTGGCAAAAATCCAGACATTCTTCGAAAATCCATACAGTTGAAACGTATGATTTCATATTCAATACAATACTCTCCCTGTCAGAAAAGCTGCAATTTAATGAAAGTGTACTTTTAATGTAGGATGCATTTGTGAGTTAACTTTTTTGTATGTTAGCCTCTTTGTGCATGTGCGTCTCTCTGTCATGCACACATAAACACACACACTCACACACTTCTGCTTTCACACACACATTCTGCGTTCATGCATGCACTCACTCATACCATACTTACCTATTAACACAGGTTAAGTGCTGTCTCTTTAAAATGCAATGACAGCAAATCCATAGACGAGTCCCTCTTCAGCAAGAACACACACATTGATTCTTTGACACGAAATAATGGAGCAAACACATAGGCCCTTCTTTGGTGCAAAAAAATAAAAACTAGAAGGATGCTTTGGTGCATGCGCACACCGATGTTAGAGTTACAGGTCACGGCCACAAAAAACACAACAGAAAAGTGTTTTGGGGCATGCATACATCGATGTTGGAGTTAGAGGTAGAGGGCCGCATGGCAGAGGTCTGAGGGCCGCATGCGGCCCGCGGGCCGCAGGTTGGACACATCTACTCTAGGGGCATAGATGGTGACATGTAGCTAGCCATGATATGGTGAGGGACCTTATTTATGGTGACTTGCATGTGGATGAGCTCCATGGTATCATCCTGTTTAACCAACCTGGATATATGCTTGTTGCTCACATAGGCTGAAACACCTCCACCTTTGGTCCTAGTCTGTGCTGTTGGTCAAAATGCATGGAAGGGACTGTTGCCTTGCAGTTCTGGTGTGCTTTCTACAGCTGTACACCAAGTCTTGGTCGTGGCACAGGTGTCTACATTCTTCAGAGTAAGGATGACTTG
Organism: Protopterus annectens; assembly: GCF_019279795.1. Lineage (NCBI taxonomy): Eukaryota > Metazoa > Chordata > Ceratodontiformes > Protopteridae > Protopterus > Protopterus annectens. The sequence goes on along the minus strand of NC_056735.1, from coordinate 1,384,347,008 downwards.
AAAGGTGTGGAGTTTTTTGTTTAGGCTCCAAGCATTGAACAGTAACACCTTAAAGTTGCTTGTAGACTTTTTCAGTGCATTGGTAGGTTTATTGTTTTGACACAGCCTAAAAAAGACTCTAAGGGGTGGATAAAGTTTTAGCCAATATCAGAAAGCACAGGAGAGACAGATGCAACCCATGTTTGGCAAAGCAATCTGGTCTTCTGACCATGTTCTCCCATGCTAACAGATACTGGATCTCCTAGAGTGACTCAAAAACCTAAGCCAATTATTAAAATCAATAATTTTATCTTCATAAGAAGGCATCATCCTTGGTGATGGCAGAATGCTGCTTACTGCAAGGTTTATAGCTGTCTGTGACACATATTCCATGAGATCTAGTATGTCTCTTTTCATATAATCCAGTGAGCTATGTCTTGGGACATTTACACCCACATGGACTATGGGAAAATCTTACTGGTCCCTGGGGTGCAGTCACTTGAGTGCATGTGTGATATTGCAGATCCCAGATCCAGATAGGCAACTAACTGTTATCTTCTCCTTATTCAGCCTGGTGAGTGGGGCATGTGTGTGTCACACAATGGAGTCCCCAATGACAAGTGGTAAAGGTATTCTTGCATTATGGGCTTTGCACTTGGGACATTAGGTGTAGGCTTATGTGAGATGTTTGGTGTTGCTTTTGGTATGTGTTTTAGTGATTGCTGAAAAGCAGTGCTGCCATTAGGTGACTTTGGAGGTCTTTGAGATTTGGGAAAGTTTCCTTTAAGCACCTCAGCATAAGACAATCTGTTTGTGTTATGAATGGTATGTGTCAGGAATGTAGTGTGGGTATTCCTCCTGACAAGCTTTTTGTACATGAGATTTTTGCCTCCAAGGAAGTTGTGTATTTACATCTCTTGCATACGGTGTTATTTCCTTTAATGATTAACTGGTTGTCTGAGAACATGAGACAATTGCTACAATGGCTTAGGATGCCCAAATCTAGCAAGCTGGCAACAGAGATACTTGGAAATTATATATCTATGTTATCTGATCTTGCAATAGGTTTGGCTCCTCGGGATTAAGGACTAGGTTTTAACAGGGGTCTCTTAGGGTAGTTCCTGGGGTTAAGGGCAGGATGTTATATAATGATAGGATATGGTAGTGATATTTGATGCACAATCTAGCTGATCTAAGCTTATTTCTACACAATGCAGAATGGAGACATCTGGCAAAGGAACCAAGGTCTTGGAAGCAAATAATTAAAGAAGGAAAGGTAATAGAATGGGAAGAGGCCAAGTATTCATTTTGACTGCAGGCTAGAGACTGTCTGCCCTATCATGGATTAATATCAGAGTATAAGCAAACAGAAAGGAATAGGGGGATCCTAAGTGAAAGACCAGTACTGGCAGAGTTATTAGTAAAATCTAGAAAAGAAGCTGCCGTTCAAAAGGGATAATTAGTAGGGCATATAAAATATTGCATGATAACTAATGGAATCAATAGGAGGAGGTTAGAAATGATTCGGAAGAATGATTGGATAAGCAGTTCACAAAGAAACAATTGGAGGATATATGTATGGTTCCCAAAAATGCAACAAAGTCTAGAAGATTTAGGATCTTTGCTTGGAAGTGTTTGCATATGTATTTTTACACCCCATGCAGACTTCAAAGAATTTTTCCTCAGGTAGATTACAAATGCTGGAGGTGTGATGAGGAAGAAAGAGATAATTGGGAACATATGTTTTTTGAGATGGTAATGAGTTTGCAGACTTTAAAAATTCCCTATGGACTACTCTATCAGAAATACTCAGAAAGAAAATTGATATAAAAAAGGAATTGTTTTTTTTAGCTGTGATAAAGAATCAGAATTGCCTAGACATAGTAAGTCCTTACTGAGTTTAGTTCTGGTGGCTGCCAAAAAAGCAATTGCTAGAAAAAGGAAATTAAAGTCTAAACCAACCATACTAGAACTAGTGACTATAGTAACAGAGATAAAAGAATCAGAAGTGAGATCTTTCAAAAAGGATAGGTGCAAATTACATAGAAAAAATGGGAATTGTGGGGACAATACTTGCAGAATAATGCTTTGAAGGAGGAATGAGGTTTCAGGGAAAGCAGGAACTGAATGAGCTATGTAATGACTGACAATGACTGTATAGAAGATTATAGATTGGCCCCTGGATTTACTAAACTTCTGTGCAGGACTAATCTAGTCCTGCACGGAAGAGGCTGTTTAAGAGGAGGATGGCAGCGCGCCATGCATATTAGTGAAGGCGCACTGCCTGAACTCCAAATGCTACACGAAGCATGGACAAATGCAGGGGGCATGTCTGAGAGCAGAGCTCTCAGAATAAACACGCTCCTGCAAAGTAGAACAGAAGAATGTGTAAATAAATGAGCGAGACTGCTCACAAGTGTCTGCATATCCCCACCAACAGTCCCCATGTGTTCAACAGCAACAGTACAGTCAAATAAAACGAAGAAACCCTATTATTTATTTTTTTTAAAACCCCAAGTACAGCTAACCATAGGTGCGTGGGTTTGCCCATCGTCTAGCTACGGTTAAAGCAGCTGAAAAGGCTGAAGAGGATAACAAGGAATATATATGCAAATGAAGCAGCACAGCAATAGTGTAGTGGTTAGAGCATCCGCCTAATAAACAGGCATTCCCGGTAAGAGTCCCACTGCAGCACATATCATTTTCCATGTAGAATGTGTATATGAACATATTTTCATATCTTTATGCTGTATAACCTACATAATAACATGTAAATATGAACTGGAGTACCGCATTTAATTAAAGTGTTAGTGTCATAATGAATAAGGCACTAGTAAGCAGGTTAAGCACAAATAAGCAGTAGTAAACATATATAAGTACTAGTACGCATGTTTAAGTGTGTTTGCGTGGGTGTAAGTTGTGCCTACACACATTAAGCATAGTAGAAGCTAACTGAATATAAGAAACTGTAATCGGAAGTTAGCACTGCTTACCATCGCGCAAACCCACACACACACCTGCTCACAATTTCTTAAAACTGCTGTAATCACTCTGTATCCAATGGCCCGTGTTCTGACCAGCAACAAATTAAATGGCCTTTGCAAAGCTCGAACCCAGAACACCACAGCCAGTGCGATTTACCACTAAGCCATGGCAGATGTACACAAATCTGATTTTATCACAAACATATCATCCAGCACAGTCATGAGTCATGCAACAACATAGGAAATGTATATAATTATGTAGATGTATGTGCATGTGTATGTACAGATATTATATATATATATATATATATATATATATATATATATATATATATATATATATATATATATGAAGAATGAACGTCATGACAATAAAGCATACAAAAAGAATGAGAAGGAAAACAGCAACAACTGTATTATTTAGTGCTGTCATCTTATGTCATATCAAGCTGGGCAGGGGTGAGCAAATCATTGCTTCCCAAACCACAGACAGGATACTACCAGTGGGAGTAACATTGTCGACCTGCTAAGTCTACCTTACAAACAATTATAGGGTAGTCTCTGGTGGGAATACCCAAAAATTGCAGGTTGTTTGGACTTTTGACTATTACACAAACCAGGGCAGGTATGTTCAAGGACTAAAAGATTGGGAGAGCCTGATGATACATGGGCTGAGACAACATACGTGTAGGGTCCCTAACGCTGGGGAGAGGGCAATGTGTGGAGGTGTGTTATGGATGGGATAGCAACTGGAGAATGGATGGTTTGTGTGTATGTGGAACTCGGGTGGGGTGGAGGAACCAAGGGTATGAAATATGGATCCAGGCATGTCAGGGTTGGATGGCCCGGTTCTAATTGGACCATCTCATGGAGGTCAGCAAGTTCGTTATAAATATATATGCATACACACATACATACATCTATATGTAGAAGTACATTCCCTGTACCACATTCATTCCTTTTGCAATAATAAATAACATGAAAGTGCCCCTACAAACCTCGACAGTAGATAGAATAATAGGTTGTGCATAACCATAAATGTAATAGGTTCATAGGTAGGTACTAGGCTATCTGCCGAAGGACATTTATAAGCCTAGCCAAGGTGTGTCGGCTTACAACGCCCCATTGATCAATTCACTGAGCCTCTGTTAAGCAGAGCTATTGAACTGATCCCAGTATGTTCCAATCTCCCCCCCCCACCCCCAATTATATTTGGCTTTGGCTAGACTTCTTACATTAAGAGGTTGAGAGGTATCATTCTTGTGTATGTTTAGTTGTGTTGTTTAGCCTCTAAGGCTCAAGTCATGACTGAATGGAGTCCTGACCCGTTGGAACAGTCTGCATACTCGGTTAACAGATGTTAAATAAACATTTATTTATAGTTCATTACAGAAAAGATGGTGACCCTCATTTCTGCACTGTGGCTTATATATCCCAACTCAATTTCATGCAAAATGCATGGCCTTTGTAACAGTGCAGGCCTTACTTTGACTGTCATGAAATGCTTGTCACCCATATATAGATATATTTATTTCTTTGCGACATTTGCACGATTTTGCTGGGATATAAAATTCCAAGGCAAAATAAGTTGTTGTTCTGTTTCCATTGTATATTGCAGTACTATAGTATTAGAGTTACAAGAAGATAGAGGGAAAGGACGAATCTGCAATAATTCAGAGTTGTGTATTATATTTCAAAGTTAGTGCTGTTCTCAAAAAAATAAAATGTGAGGAATTTCCCATTATGAAATATTTGAATCAGTCCTGGGATTTGCCGGATACGTCAACACCAATCACTAAACCGGTCCTATTTGTAATATAATGTTGCCAAACACGTACATCATTGGTTTTCATGCGTAACATGTGCGCTATCATATAGTCTTAGTTATTAATTTATTTTAGTGTCTTGTTAACTGGAGTAACAAAGTAATGATGTATAGAGTATAATCTTGAAACAAAGATGTGTGTCCCAGTTGGGACAACCCCAAAATTGGGAATAGTGTCCTATTGGTCACTCATTTCACCAGTGTTTGTGGACTAAAAGTTTGGGATGTCTGAGGATACCTGGATTGAGTCAACCCATGGGATGGATCCAGAGGAGTAGGAAGTGGCCAATGTGTAGTGGTGTGGATACACCGTGTTTCCAACTGGAGAATGGATCACTGATGTGGCAGTGAAGTGTTGGGGTGGGTGTTTGGGGAACTAGGATCCATGGGTATATGGGTATATATGTAAATGAAGCAGCACATCAATAGTGTAGTGGTTAGAGCACCCGCCTAATGAACAGGCATTCCCGGTTCGAGTCCCACTGCAGTACCTATCATTTTCCATGTGAAATCTGTATATGAACATATGTGTACATCTTTTTGCCGTAAAACCTACATAATAACATTTAAATGTGAACTGGAGTACTGCATGAAATGCACATGTGAAGTGTCAGTGTCATAATGAATTTAGGCAGTAGTAAGCAGGTTTAAGCACAAATAAGCAGTAGTAAGCATGTTTAAGTGCATTTGCGCAGGGGTAAGCATTGCCTACACAGATGAAGCAAAGCAGAAGCTGAGTGTAATAAACTGTAACCGGAGGTCAGCAGTGCTTACCGTCGCGCAATCCCATACAAACCCACTTACAACTGCTTAAAAGTGCCTTAATCACTCTGTAGCCAACGTCCCTTGTTCTGCTCAGCAACAAAATAAACTACCTCTCCAAGGCTCGAACCCAGGACCCTGCACTCAATACACAAAGTGATTTACCACTAAACCATATCAGATATACATTACCTGAGGTTTTCACAAACATATCCTGCAGCACAATCAGTAAACAGTACAGGAAATGTATTATTATCACACCACATAACCTGTTAATGCAAGACGTCTGGACAAAGTATGCCACACTATGGGTACAAATAGGGATATATGTCAATTAATGCTCTGTTACACTGAAAATGTTGCTAATTTTACAGTTATATGTACTAGAACACATATGCAGAAGGAGATGAAGTCTGAAACACAAAAGTGTTGCCACTAGTTACTGACTTCAATGCTGCAATCATCCATGACAATTGCCAAGTGAAGGAGGAACAGGCCAAAATATGAGCTGAACATGCATGGACATATGGAAAGATATATCTGTAAATGTAGACAGATAGGCAGCTATATGCAGATATATATATTAAGGTATGACTCACAAATATTCATATAACAGCAATTGTATATAGATACATACATATGTTCATATATATGTATATATATATATATATATATATATATAAACAGATGTATATATCTATAGATATAGCCATATGAGATATATATGGGTACAAACACATATACACACACAAAAGGTATCAGTAGCCATACATATGTAGAAGTAGTGTTTAAGTACTGGGTGCAAAGTATATCCCTCAGCCACAAGCCCTTCAACTGGCACCTGTGAAATGTGTAGTGTGGCAACCATTCCCACAAATGAGAATACTGGCATTAAACATATACCCACCCACAATTCAAAGGACATGACATGACACACTGGTATGCATACATAGATAACCTTTATTCCTGCACTATACAATAATGTATGCCAGTACTGACACCACATAAGGTTTGAAATATGTAATCAGTCATGAATGCAAGGCCCACACAAAACAGTAGATACAAGCAATGTGTATATATACCATACTATGCTGTCTAGACCAAGGCCTTCAATTAGTACAACAGTAGGAACAGGATTTGCCTTCAGAATACGTAACAATCAACAATTGCAGATGTAGTTCAGCAGCCTCCAATTACACCCTGTAGTCAAGCTCTATGGGGTAAAGTAGCACTTGTGTTAATGTCACAGTATCTTGTACATATCATTGCTTAACCTAACACCTCACTGTCACACTGAATGACCCTCTTCTTAACAGGTATATCACTGGAAAGGTACCATAGCTTAGGTTAATGGCATAGTGCCCCCCCCCCCATTAAAGGCTGTACAAAGGCAAGGAAAACTGTATACCACACACTTACCTCAGGAATGTACAAGGGCACAAATGTGTTCTCCAGCTGTTCCCCCATATATATGGACATGGCCCAACAGTTGGTGTGGGAGTCCGTGACATGGCTGGGATGATAGCAGTAATGCTAGTGGTAAATAATGATAGGCCATTACCTAACAACCCTTCCTGTATCACAGCAGGACAAAGACTGGCATATATGTGGAGGACAGAGGCAGGAACATAGGGCCATATTTGCATTATTGCTGTTACAAACCCTGGAAATTGCTGGTGTTACTGGATTTGTTGCAGCATACCCTTATGCAGGGATATGACATTGAAATACAAATGGATGTAGCCATGTACTGATAGCACTCAACAGACAGAATGCCACAGATACATTTGGGACAATACCTGTGTGGTGCACAGACAAAACCTAACAGCCAACCCCCCTGGTATTATATGGATAGGCCCACAGTTGAGAGCTATGCAGACAGACAACATTCCATGAAAAAGTACCATGTACACAGAAACCCTGTAAGAACAGCAAGATACAGTGCACACAACAACACTACTCACACTATCTGTAGGTCTGGAACCTTACCCAAATGTGGATTTGGCCTGTGTCTGCAGGTTCTGCTGTAAGAGGTGTTGCTACCTTCTGTTTGTAACACTGATGTCCACACACAGGAAGGATGTCATCCATACTGTAAAGGTGAAGGGACAATGCCCACAGAAGGCAGCAATTTATAGTACAGGGTTGCCATGACAGTGGTTATCTGAAGTACTACACAGCAGGCTGCATGCAATTAGCAACTGGTGGACACTGACTGGTGCAGAGGCCACCACCTGATCATGTGCAATACCAACAAAAGCATGCTACAGTCTATTCAAACCAGCTCAATCACTCTACTGGAGAGACTGAGAGAGAGAGAGAGAGAGAGAGAGAGAGAGAAACACTTCAGGAAGGTTCACAAAGCTCAGGGTTGTGTTACAGTGGAACAACATAACAGGTATTTGAAACAGATATGCATTTACTGGCATGTAGTATATGGCATAGAATAATAGGATATATACTGTGAAAGGATGTATATGTGCCATCAGTACATGTTCTTGTAATTGTTGTGCTCAATAACTGCACTGGACAGTAGTATTAGTCCCTGTGGGCAGTGGGACACTCCTGCCAAATGTGTAGACCAGCAGTGAATGGCAAGGATGTGACCCATGATATCTGTGTTCTGTAAATTACTGTGGCCAATGGCTGGTGGAGGTATTAATACCGCCATGATAGACACATGGGTGAGAGACCACACCACATGCAGGACAGTCATGTTAAAGTGTAGCATACCATCTCCACACTGCCATAGCAGTATAATATGCTTATCTAAAGTTTGTCACCATATATACCCCTATAATGTTAGTCTGTGTTCACATGTGACACCTGTCTGTGTTGCAGCAAGGCAGAACACTTCAGCTGTGAAGTAAAGAGGGTACATGAGTGTGGTCCAGATGTTTGTATGCACCCCGCATACAGATACATATATGTGTGATACATATTCACAGCTGTGTATGTGTACAGAACCTCGGACAGTCATACATTCATATAGGTATATAAACAACACAAAATGATATCTACACATATATGCACATATATATATATATATATATATATATGTCAATACATTTTCCCTGCCATGACATGTGTGAGAGAACATCACACATCAATACACAACATACCTACACACCAGTACATGGCTGCAAGATGGAGTGTGGAGTGAGGTGTGTAACCCATGTTGAGAACACATTGCAATTGTATGGGATGGTGAGGTATATATGTTGGTGAAGGGTATTAGGCACACATTGGTATGTAGGCCTGGTTGAGTGACAAACAAGATAGCATACAGGGCTGGTATATGACAAATGTGGTGGTTAAACACTGTGGACAGGTAGTCACATTTGGAATGTGGAGGCCATTGAGCCCCCACATGGGAACAAAGGGAACATGGTGCCCACCCATGGACAGTCATGACAGCATCTACATGGAAACAAACTGTTGCAAATACGAAAAACCAAGAAAAACAGACTGTATCAAGGTGATCAAAAAGCCACGAAGTCCACTCCACGATATTTAATCTTAACGCACCTTTTATTAAAAAAACAAGCAACGTTTTCGCTACAACCCCTGCTGTAGCTTCCTCAGAGTACAAAATAAAACCAGTGTCAGTTTCTTTTTAAACGTAAAAAATGCGCCAAAAGTGGTGCGCGTAATTATTAAAAACAGATTACATTAAATGAAACATAGTAACAATATTGCTACCAGGTATAAAACATGTCCTACAACACTTGTGAGAACTAAGTCTCACATTAAAACTCTGAAACCATTGTTGTAAATGTGTATAGACTACTAAAAACAAGTAGCCGATCCCTATCGGGTCGGAGCATGCGTGAAACATAATAAACAATAAACAATAAAAATAGTAGTGAGCTGTCAGTGTCATAACAAAAGTTAATCTGACCTAGAACTAGTGTCAGAAAATGATCGGTCCTGCGGTTATAAGTTGTCAATTGACCGCACTTATCGGGACCCGACGAATATAAAGTACTAAAGAAATAAAGTCAAAAACTGACAATAGTTGTTAAGCTTACCACTAGTTCTAGGTCAGATTAACTTTTGTTATGACACTGACAGCTCACTACTATTTTTATTGTTTATTATGTTTCACGCATGCTCCGACCCGATAGGGATCGGCTACTTGTTTTTAGTAGTCTATACACATTTACAACAATGGTTTCAGAGTTTTAATGTGAGACTTAGTTCTCACAAGTGTTGTAGGACATGTTTTATACCTGGTAGCAATATTGTTACTATGTTTCATTTAATGTAATCTGTTTTTAATAATTACGCGCACCACTTTTGGCGCGTTTTTTACGTTTAAAAAGAAACTGACACTGGTTTTATTTTGTACTCTGAGGAAGCTACAACAGGGGTTGTAGCGAAAACGTTGCTTGTTTTTTTAATAAAAGGTGCGTTAAGATTAAATATCGTGGAGTGGACTTCGTGGCTTTTTGATCACCTTGATACAGCATCTACATGGACATAAAGGTGCCTGGGCTGTGTGCTGGGCAAGAGGGACATGCATGTTGAACTTTGTGTATGTGTACTGCATGCCTCCAGGTGATGTAGCACATACCCCATGTCACTGTAGACCTCCCTATGTCCAATACCCATGACCACATGTCTGTGTGTGCTCCATGGGGGGGGACACCATCCCCTGAGGTGGTTCCACATGAAGGTAGTGATGGAACAGTAGAAATGAGGTTCCATGGTGGCCCACGGATGTGATGTGGACTGGTAATATGTGCAGATTTGGTTGGAGTGGTGTTCCTGCTGGCAAATAACCTCTACACATACTGTTGTGTAACTGTCATGGAACATATGTGGGTTGTAATAGTCCACACAATCCCAGAACATGTCCAACAGCATGCATAGATATCCCCAATACTACAGAATGACAGATGTGTAGCAATCACATAGCAGGCTTATCACATGCATATGTGGAAATATAGTGGCAGTGACAATGACATGCAGGTGGAATACCCTGTAACAGCCCTGCAACTCTAGTGTCCCCACAGGGAGCATGTCCATAACCACATAGCCAAAAGTGTTGTACAATACAATATATGGCCCAATGGTGCACATACCGGACACATACCACTAGCATAGTGTGAACAGTATGTTGGAGCTGATATGGTGGTGGGAGACTGATATGTGTATTGTATTGTGGTAAACCTGACATATGAGTTGCTCATACATACTTCCATCATTATGTCTTCCGGGGGGTATGGCACACCCGAGAAACCCTGCATACAGTGCCACTGAGGAGGAGATCATCATCAACAGCATGATCCACAACTATCAGCTGCTCTTCTCATGGACAAGCATGGACCAGCAGGAGAGAACAGCCATGTGAACTGATGTAGTCCGCAGGGTGAATGAGGTGGGTTTGCACAGTCAAACCTATGAGCAGGTCTACCACCATTGTAGTGACCTGCTCTGGCAAGTATGATGTGCTGCTGCTGTGTGGGGTGACCACCTTGCAACAGGGGGCCATAACATCCATCCCCCCTCATCAGAGTGGAGGAGCTGCTCATCAGCTTGGTAGCACCTGCCTGCCCACAAGAGCTCCAGACCTATACAGTCATGGAGGTGGGTGCTACTCACACACCACACATTGAGCATGCAGGTAAGGTTCCAGGGCATATCAGTAGACTACTATATTGTATGCATCTGTACAGGTAGACCATGCATGTGTGAGATGTGAGGTATGTCGCTGTGTAGTACCGATAAGCAGTAATGCATAAACTGTAGTACTGCAATATTGCAGTTGCCCTGTAGCAATGCCACAGCTGTGGCCACTGACATCAACTCTATCCCATGTCATTGTAGGTACCTCTGGGATACCAGCAAGGCAGCAGCCAGATATCAGTAAGTATGGTTTAAGGTTATGCTTGGCAATCCACTGTGCATGTCATAGCTAAAGATGTAGGCCATGTACATAACTAACACACGTACCCATAATGCATGCTGTACAAGTGCACTGACACAGCACACACCTCACTAATGGGATTACCAGCCTCAAATACATGCAATACACAGTCCATCTCAGACAACTGTGGCTACACTCCAGTGCACATTGCCCAGGCACAGCTGACATCTGCCCAACATACACAGCTATGTCATACACAGAGCAGTTGAACATGCTACATATAGCGACATCCCACTCCCTCTACTAACACATGCTCCAGGGTCCTACACCTAATCAACACATTACACAGAACATACTGGAGGGATAGGGCCCTGTCCTGGGGAATCACCACACTCTGGAACGGACTACCCATACATGTCAGGCAATGCTACTCATTGGCTCTCTTGACAGAAACACTTGGCAGTTGGATGGGGAATGGGGAATACATCCTGGGTAGCATGTGTGTGCCACAGCCTGACAGGGGCACAGGGGAATAACATTAGTGGGTGGTGCATGGCAGGGAACCCCTGTGGCTAGGCTTATGTAGGCCCCAGGACCAATAAAACAATACTCACCTATGAACCTATGTGTACCACAGGCAACATCAGCCAGGGCGCAGTCATGGTCAATAATGGTCGCTACACTCACCATAGGTACAGTACAATGTCTCTGTGGTTGGTCTAATGGTAATCTACCACTCATACATGCACCACTAATGATGACTTATGTAATACACATTAAGCAGTCACTAAACACATGTGTGCAGCAGTGGCAACACACCTGACAAACAGAGACACATCCTACAATGGTGTGTACACCCGTGAGGTGTGGTGCACAGTACATGCCAGGGTGCTGAATGGATGCACAGTAATGTGGTGGACATGGGTGCAGTGTATAATGTTGGTAACGAGGATTGACTACAGTTGCACTGCATGCTGTTCAGCCCCACATGTCCTGCATGCTGACATGTGTGTAATTACAGGTATGTGTGTGATACTGTACTGCACCATTGATTGCTATTGTGTGTGTTATGGGGTTGTGGGAGCTGTCTGTAGGTGCTGTCTGGTGTAGTGTATGGGTTGCCATGTATGTCGACTGCATGTGTGTATGTCTGTGTGTGTGGCCATGTCTGCACACGTGTGTGTGTGTGTGTGTGTGTGTGTGTGTGTGTGTGTGTGTGTGTGTGTGTGTGTGTGTGTGTGTGTATTTACTGTTTAGCGGTGTTGTACATGTCTTACAGACTGTTCCCTGTTTTCCCATTACAGGTGGAGAGGTGGGGCTGGGTCCCCCCCCCCCGCAGGGAATCTGATGACACTGATACAGACAGTGACCATGAAGATAGATGTGTTGAGGCACAGGAGGGGTCATCAGGGGCTGCAGCTGGGCCACCAATTGACAACCCACACATATCCATGCACACAGTCACACTGCCTCTGCACACCTCATCACCATTGGCCCTAGCTGAGGGACAGCCTACATTTGGCATAAGCCAGGACAGTGTGCTATCTATGGCATGTGTGTCAGGACACAGCAGCCATAGCCAGATGTCTGGTGGGGTATCACATAGGCAGATGTGTAGGGGTGCTCGTAGGAGCACTGCTGGTCATCATGCAACTGGCAGATGTGCAGCCCCTATTTCAACCACACGCATGTACCAGACTGTCATGGAGGCACAAGCACATATGAAACGGTACACCAGGCAGGGTCTAAGGGTACAGAGGGCTCATCACACCTCTGTAACTGACAGCATCCATGACCTAGCAGGTGCCATACGTAATTACACCGAGGACATAGATAGATGGTGGGGTGAGACATTGGAACTCATCCAAAATGTCATGTCCATGCATCAGGACAGGGCAGGATGGTTGTGACAGCCACGTGGACGTATGCCAGCAACACCACAGCTGGAGGTCACTGTGGACATCCGAACAGTCACTGCCTCTCCCGTAGTGGCAGTACCAGCCCCAGCACTGTGGGGGGGGCTGTCCACAACCTGTCAGAGCAGACCATGTGCACGTGGCCCTGGCCAGTCCCAGGAGGGGCCTGGATCCAGTGGATGTCTTTCAAACTCAGGGGACAGTACTCGGTCAGGCTCTGTACCTGATAGCACCCCTGCCAGGCACAGGTCCCGTGTCCATTGCCGGAGACGGTGAACTGCAAACCCTGCCAGGTATAGTCTGCAGCTGTCCCACAATTCCCTGTATAGGGCAGCCACATGGAGGAACTGTGTGCATGCAGACACAGACACATAAACAATGAACCTAGGGCAACCACATACCTGCACAAAGATCGCCAGTGGCCCATAACAATACTCAGCCCTCGCGCGCACACACACACACACACACACACACACACACACACACACACACACACACACACACACACACACACACACACACACACAGACACACAGACACACACACACACACACACACACACACACACACACACACACACACAAACACACACATGTTGTTAATTGTATGGCTCAGCCTAGGCCTCTGGCAAACCAACAACACACCCTGTGCATATGATGATACCTGTGCCACTGCCTGATATCCATAACATTGATGCAGAGACAGGCTAACATGGTTTTGATGCACAGGGTGACTGTACAACAGTGTGGCAATGGAATGATGCATAGCATTTTGTCATTAGTAAAGTGAAATGCTAATATCTTGGAAGGTGTAGCTGTGCAGCCATGATGCATCCTAGCCTTAATTAACAATGTTGTATTGTTGTCACCAGTATATGTTCAGATTGTGTTGTGTTTGTCCATGGGCCACATGGCTGATGGGTGTAGTGGTGTTAGCAGGCCTTCTACAGTGGACACCAGTAAGTGTAGTGGGGGGTACACATGCCATGGCTGGGTACAACACACAGTGCCTTTGGTTAGGATACAGTACAGGTACAGGACTGTACACATAGAGGTATGTCCCCATGCAGGTAACATCTGTTGCACATGTAATCCCACCAAGACAGGATAGGCGCAACCACACAGTGCTATATATGCAGTCTGCAATGTGTATGGCATTGAGCATGTTAACAGCAGGGTGTATGTCCCTTTGCGATCCTCACCTAAGTAACATGTGTGTGCCAATGCCAGTGGCATAGCCCTACCCTTGTGTGCCGTGTGAGGTGCTCAACTACTGTGAATGGTGTAGACAACAACTAACAACCTGATTACATACACTGTACAGTATTACAGACAGCTATGTGGGGGGGGTGCAACAGTAACTACAGTTATGGCAGTTGTGTCCATAACAGCCACACCCAGTGAGGTATAGCAACCCCAGTAGTGCTGCACACTTCAACAGTGTGGAGGAGGGTATTGACGCATCTATGACCTGTGAAGGACTGTATGCCCACGGAATGGCACCTGTGGTATTTTGGCATATTCCAAGCAGTCCTGGGGGAAACATATCCTGTGAACAGAGGTAGATCCCATAACAACCGCACACATTCCTACAAGCGGGATGGTGTACAAAAGCCTGCTATGACATACATAGGCATTGTGCACCTCCTAACCTTCATCTACTCCTATCATGATTGGGTTGAGGAGGTATACTGAGTTCAGGTTGTAGTCTCTGCCTTTCACAAGTCCAACATTGGCAGGGTCCCGTGTGTTGAGATAACCAGTGACATTGGCCATGGGTCTTTGTTGGTATGTTCCATGTCCCTGCAGATCACGGTCATCAGTCTACTGGGTGGTAGTTCCCAGCTGACATGGTGGGTTTGTGGATGTCCTTGCCAACATTGGTGAAACCATTGTCAGGTGTAGGGCCATTGGATTGTATGAGGGATCCCAGCTACTTACTGCACCTGCCCAGGGGGTTCCCACAAGCATGACATGCCACTTGATTGTACTGTATGATATGTTAGTAATGCCAGCCTTACATCCTGCAGGTGGGATGGAGTACTGTTAACATGTACTGCCCTTGTCGTGTAGGGTCCTGCTTATGGGATCTGCTAAGGTTGGCATTGTATTGCAGGCCAGATATATTTGGCTGGGGGAGGGATACCTTTCCATGCCAGATGTATGTTGTTTGGATCTCTCAAACCCATCAATGGTGCATGTGGATATATATATGTTGTGGTTACATTCCCAGTTACATCTACAGATGTATGTCCATATATGCCTATATTGATATATATGTGTTCACCTTTGACAGGGGGAACAATCATTCCTTTGAACAGCTCTTTCTGCAAACAGAAAGGATTAGCCCATCATTTCTTACTGCACCACAGTTAAGAGAACTGTAGTTCTACAGGCACCTTTGCTGACACTCGAACTGCAGGTTGGAATACATATCGTAATGGCAGGGGGCATGACTCCCTGCACCCTCCCTCTGGGGGGACGGGCCCCCCACAACCCCCCTACTGTGATATACGAACTCCTAGTATGCACTACAGTGGGGATAGACAATTATTCCACATCCCTACTGTAGTGGCATCCACAACTAAATTGCCTAATCTGCAATGAGCGAATGCATACTGACATTCACACACTGCACATTATATGCATCTATTGCAGGATTGTGCAATGTTGAGAACATACTTTAGGCCTACCAGCATCCGGACACATGGATTTCTCCCTTTGAAAGGTGAGCCATATATATCCTGACATATATGCATTCCTAGTGCTGTCTATATGTGGACATGTGGATATATACATATATATCGTTGGCTGTATGGCGCCATTCCATGGGCATACAGTCCTTCACAGGTCATAGATGCATCAATACCCTCCTCCCCACTGTTGAGGTGTGCAGCACTACTGGGGTTGATATAACTCACTGGGTGTGGCTGTTGTGGACACGACTGCCATAACTATAGTTACTGTTGCATCTATCCCCCCACATAGCTGTCTGTAATACTGTACAGTGTATGTAATCAGTTTGTTAGTTGTTGTCTACACCATTCACAGTATATGTATATATATATATATATATATATATATATATATATATATATATATATATATATATATATGTATATGTATATGTATATAGATATGTCTATACCTATATCTACATATATAGATATGTTAAATACATTCAATGATGAATATTTATACACACACAAATACATCTACATGGTGGAATACATTCCCTGTAGTGTTGTATACCTGGGCTGCATGATATGTATGTGGACACATCATGATTATACATATCTGCCATGGCCTAATGGTAAATCACTATGCATATGATGTGCAGGGTCCTGGTTATGAGCCTTGCAGGACCTGTTTATTCTGTTGCTGGGCAGAACACACAAACCTGCGTACAACTGCTTTATGGTGCCTTAATCACTCTCTATCCAATGGGACGTGTTTTGGCCAGCAACAAATTAAACAACTCGGACAAGACTCAAACCAAGGACCCTGCACACCCTAGACAAACCGATGTCCCACTAAGCCATGACAGGCACACAGATATTCGATGTTTCAGAAACATATCAGCCAGTCCTGTCATGCAACAGTGCAGAGAATGTTTACCAACATCTAGATGTCTGCGTGTGTAACTATAGTGCAACCTTAACAGATACAACATATCCATATATGTATAGATACACATGTATTCAAATATATATATTGTTTTACTACCTCTATATACATATATATTGCTATCTATGCACATATACCTATATATCTGTTAGCAGATAAATATATCTGTATAGGTATATATGGCCATACATCTGTAGATAGCAATTGCAGATTAACAAATACACCAATGTCCACATGCACCATTAATGGGGTTGAGAGACCCCACACACTAAACATGTTGTACGAATAGGCATCCCCCCACAGCCAAATACCTGCGCTCTGCAATACACTACCAAGTACAGTCTGCCTCACACAGGGCATGTAATATGTGGAAGCCGTCAACGTCCCCAGGATGCAGATAGACATACACATATTTGCTGATACAGATATATATATATATATATATATATATATATATATATATATATATATATACACATGTGACTTCACATACACATGCAGATATATGTACAGTCAGATACATATGTAGGAGGTGCACACAATATGGAACAGCCAGTATGCCTACAGCTAACACCTGAACAACTGGACACTGTATGGGCTAAACATACAAATGTCAATCATTGCCTGCAACAAATACCCATAGAAAGGTCATAGTAAAGACACCACACACAGGTTTGCAGAAATGGAACTCCTTCAATTGTGTACCATAATGGTCATATATGCCATATCATATAGCTGTTCAAATACTGACAACCATATAAACGGAGTACTGCAACTGTGAAACAGTTACACTTATACAGTAGTCTGGAAAGGTTCACAACTGTTGCAGTCCAAGCCAAGCCCTTCAGAATTTACAATAGTGCTGACAGACTGGGCCACAGGGTACCACGCAATCAACAGTATGTACTGCAGGTGTGTGGTTCAGCAGCCTCTATCTACACTCTGCACAATCTCCGTAGGAGGGAAAGATGTTTTGTGATCCAATGGGCTGTACCCGGAACATATCAAGGCATAACGCACAGAACAGTCTGTATTGCAGGGGGCAGTAGGCTTGCAGTACCCCAAGTCATGCTAGTAGTTGCAATATAGGTGGAGTATACAGTACTGTACATCCACATACCTTGTGGCAGCTCACCCCTGATACCCCCACATTTGTAACAGCCTAGGTCAGTTATGGTGCTCCCCACCTGGACTCATTAATACATGACCATATACCACTGTTACATACACTGGCCTCTGCAGTGCATAAGGGCGCACATGTGTTGTGTAGGTGACGCCCACACATATATGGCCCCAGCCCCAGTGTATGTGTGAGGGATACAACAGCAGTGTACTAATTGCAGCAATGGCAGTGTGATATACTCACAGCCCACTACAGAACAACCCCCAGCAGCATGACAAATGTACAGAGCTTGGTATGTAGATGGGGGGCAGAGGCTGGAACACAGGCATATATGTGGAACACTGTTGCCATACACTAAGCAAGGTGCTGGTGTTACAGGATAATCTGCAACATACCCTTAGTCAGGGAATTGAGGTTAGATATAGACATGGATGTAGCCATGTACTGATAGCACGCAACACACACACTGCCAGTGCCATATCTGACACAGGACCTGTGTGGTGGATGGACAACACATCATAGGCATACCTCTTCCCAGCAAAAGGTAGGCCCACAGTAGTGAGCTATGCAGACAGACTGCATTCCAAGGTACACTAGTATGTACACACACACACCCTGTAACACCAGTACTATGCGAAGCATTACACAACTCTACCCACAGTCTGTCTGTAGTTTCTGAACCTCCTGCAAATATGAGTCTGCTCTGAGTGTGCATGTTCTCCTGTAAGAGGTATTGCTACCTGCTGCCTGTATCACTGATGCCCACACACAGGACGGATGTCCATCACACAGGAAATGTGAAGGGACCACGGCCACATGCTGTAGGGATTTATAGTGGGTTGTTGCCATGACAGTGGTAATTCAATGTAGTACACGTGTCATTTTATATATATATATATATATATATATATATATATATATATATATATATATATATATATATGGCTATCTGGATAGGTATATGTACATATATTTTCACCATATGTCATGGACATGGAGTGTAGCTGTTCCCCAGCCCCTACAGTCCCAATGTCGTAGTGCAAGGGGATGTCAGGTATGTATAGCAGGTATATTACTAGACGGTTGCTACTGTCATTGGGATTGTCTTCACAAACATGGCGTGTATGGATGCTGAAATCTGCTTATAACATGTGTACCATTGGCTACTGACAGATATCCGACGGACATCATTGTGAAGTATCGCTGCTAGCATGCAATTCCCCTGTGGAGTGCAGCAGAGATATTGGCCACTTTATGTGGAACTTTGGACACACCCTGTACAGTCCAGAGGTATACACATATTCCCTTAGTGCACCACATGTGTACTAGGCCTGACAATATGGATGTAAACAGCCATGTAGATGGGTATAACACATAACAACTGGTATACATTTGGCACCATAGATGTTGGACTCACACACTCCTGTCTGGCCTGACGCATAATGACTGCTGGTACAGGGGTGCCATGGACACATACTACCCACTAGATATTGACATACATCTGTACAGCATCCCACTGGTGTGTCTGACATACATGACATTTAAGGGAGGCCCGGCAGCAGTACATCTGGCAAGTATCTGCACATGAAATCCCACTGGTTAAGTACACTATGCGGCTAGGCATGTAATAATGCACTGTGCAAGCTACAGGCAGACTGGCTCAACACTGGCCTACATATTGTATGGGGGAATGCACATGTACTTGCATATATAGCAGGCTCAACAGCCATGTTACAGAACAGGGTAAGATACATCTGTGTGACAGTGCATTACCACAACCAATGTGAACACAGCCACAGCCACATATGATAGGCTAGCATAATATTAGAGTATATGGACTATCTGTTCTACAACATCCTCATATGTGCCAGTCACAGAATGTCCCTACATATACTGGGCTGCTACACAGTTTGGTCTGATGGCTGTCTATGGTATGGGACATGTGTGTGTATGGCCCTACAAATGTGTACGGTGAAACGGTACCATACAGTGGGGCAGCATGTAACATCTGATAGAAGGGGAGCTAGGACAATGACATCTACCACAGTCTGTACACAGGCTAAAGTACATATTAACAATACACACACTGCCGATATTCACCATCACTACACAGACCTCAGTACTGTACAAACATCCACAGAATGTCCAGCTTATGTCATGAAATATAACACCTACTGTACATGACGTGTAGCAATCTGATATATCACTGGCTTGTTATCAGATATGATGACACTATATATGGCATACGGCACATATGTACCACTTCATGCATGCCATATGTACAAACATTGACAGTGATGTGGCTGACAGCACATACACTGAGTCAGTACAGACATGTTGCTGTAATAACCTTGTATATTTTCCATTGTAACGGTGTTTGTTGCAACATATGTCCTATGAGAGATATGAAGTCATTAACTGTCATGGCCTTCACCATCTACAGACTGCAATCCTCACACTACCGTCTGCATTCCACAGAGTGATGCACTGTGGATAACACATGAAACCATAGGCACAACACTGTTCAGTCTGCAGATGACCCTGCAGATGGGGATTTCTCAAATACATGGAACTGACATGGCAGGTATTACTACATGTACAACAGGCATATCCAGACAAACACTATTAAACCAACATTACTCCAAATGCAGTATAGCAGCACTTACTGTCTGTAGTCAGGTCAGATACATCCCCCTCCTGTTTGTTGCCCTCTTTCCACAGTGTATGTTATTGGAGGTAAATCCCCAATCCATCTGAGATGCTGTTTGCAAAACAACAGATCTAGTGACTGCTCACAGTGACTTCAAAGGCCCAACACCACCATGATGTTCCTAGGCATTGGAATGTGTTTCCATGCAATTGGCTATGGGATTGTTACCACAGTTGTTCCATATGTAATCAGCTAGGGGAGGGCTGCAATTCATGCAGAGGCCGTCAGCTGATCATGAGCATCACATAAAATACACATGCTGCTGCCTAATCAAGGCAGGTGTGGGTCTCCACATCCACCAGTGAGGAAGTGGGGGAGGCAGACAGAGGCAAATACATGTCAGGGAGGGGTGGGAGTGTAAAACAGAATCATGTTTGTGTCACACAACTACCAGCAGAGGGTATCAAACCCCTGACAACTATGTAGTGCTAACACAGTGCGATGCAGTTATTGGATGCACCACATGAGTTACCTGATGTGAAGCACTCAGAACATTTTTGTGAGGGTGAGTGACATCTGCAACAGGGATACAGTAGATATGGGGTAGGTGTTGTACACATGCCTGTCTGCATGAACAGGTGCCAGCGTCAACACAGGCACACTCACACAGGGACGCATGCACATTGACACACTTGGCAGGGCCAGGTGTGCAATGCATCAGTAGTGGGATTGCCACAACACATCAATGTGCAAGTATCACATGCACCACATGGGTCATACGGAGGCCGTATGGGCAAAGCATATAAGGAGATGTCACACATCAGACAGCATGCTTCAGTATGCCCTGAGGGGTTGTAGTGACTGTGGATGTTGACATACACACCATACAACACACACACACGAACACACAGGGTGCCATATTTGACATTCATGGGTGCATGTCTACATGGGTGTGTGGTGGCCAACTGTGCCAGCAGGCTGTACAGGTGTAGGCAATTTGTATACCTTGGTATCAGGCCACATGACAATGGTCTGCATTGTGGCTCAGGCCTGTAGTTATTGCATTTTCCCACACAGGTGGGTATTGCATCCCCCATCCAGTCACCTGGGTGACTATTGTGTGTGGCCAGTGCTGTACACCACATGCCATGCATGTGTTCCTTAGTCCATGACATGGATGGTGTCTGGGATGTGCACACCTCCCACATTCATGTACAGTGACATATGGAACTGTACCTGGGATGTCTGGCCCATGTTGTGAACACAGATTATCATCGGATGTGCCATTCTTGCCCACCTGTGGCAGGAACTGGTACTGGGCAGCATGTTTACCCTTCACCTACATTGATGGCATGCCAACAGCACTCCTTGATGTCAGTGTCATCTGTCAATGCAGGACTTGTTGTCAGGCATGGTATGTCTGTTTTGAGTCACATGTGAAGGCACCACAGGTGGTGCAGGTGTCCATTGGGTAACATGGTAGAAGTGCACTGTCTGCATGTATGTGCATATTGGACAGATGGGCAGGGTGACATGCCCTCTGTAGCCCACTGCTATCGCTGCATAGCTACTATCAGTGACCAATATGCAGTGTACTACCTAGGCATGTGTGTTCATATGACACATGGGTTGAGTGTGTGCTCTGGGTAATAGTGGGATTCCTAACTTAGATTGTCTGGCCTTGATGTCACATGTATAGGTATGGCTTTGCACCCCAGCCTCCCAGCTAATTTACATCTGTTATACCTGTATGGTTGACATTGTGATATATAGTAGGGCCAC
The DNA here is from genome assembly GCF_019279795.1 of Protopterus annectens. NCBI lineage: Eukaryota > Metazoa > Chordata > Ceratodontiformes > Protopteridae > Protopterus > Protopterus annectens. Next base: position 1,384,324,489 of record NC_056735.1, on the reverse strand, counting down.
CATAAAATAAATTAGCAAAACCCCCTCCACAATGCCCACAGTTGACACACACTCACTTCTACACAGGATACGGGTTACACACACACACACACACACACACACACACACACACACACACACACACACACACACACACCTGTCATGTCTGGGAGTAGAACCCCTACCTAATTACTTTATTACACTACAGCACTACATAGTTATAATATGCGCCACGGACATTACTGGAGTATTATTTCCCTACAGGTGTATTTCACAGTGAATGACATCAGCAGGATTACCAAAGTAGGGCATTTCATCTGTACTGCAAGTGACTAGACTAAAATGCATTGCTCCCTACACAGACAGCGAGACACACATAAAACATCCACAACTGACATGTGTGGGTATAGAACCCCTGCCCAAGGTCTGTATCAGACTACAGCATAGAGCTGTTATAGGCCACACCACAGGTATTACTAAAGAACTTTCACCTCAAAGTTTTACTTCCCAATGAATGACAGCAGGATTGGCAATGTAGGGCATTTGAAATGTACTGCGAGTGAGTAGCCTATGATGCATTGCTCCATACACAGACATTGTAACATACATAAAACATCCAGAACTGCCATGGGTGGTGATGGAACCCTACTACATTTCTACACCACACTACAGCGGTACGCAGTTACAGGACACCCTACAGAGATTACTGGGCTATGACTTTCCCACAGGTATATTTCTAGGTGTGTGACTTCAGCAGCCTTGCCAAAGTCGAGTATGTGTATTGTACGGGGTGTGAGTGGCTTAAAAAGCATTGCTCTCTACTCAGTCAGGCACACATACACAGATTCACACACCAACACACACACACACACACACACACACACACACACACACACACACACACACACACACACACACACACTTGCCAGGTTTGGGGTTAGAACACCTACCTCACTACTTTATCACACTAGAGTAGTACACAGTTACAAGATGCGCTATAGAGATTATTGGGCTGTGATTTCCTCAGAGGTGTATTTCTAGGTGAGTGACATCAGCAGCCTTGCCGAAGTCAAGTATGTGTATTGTACGTGGTGTGAGTGGCCTAAAAAGCATTGCTCTCTACTCAGTCAGACACACACACAGACTCACACACCAACACACACTTGCCAGGTCTGGGTTTAGAACACCTACCTCACTACTTTATCACACTAGAGCAGTATGCAGTTACAAGATGCACTATGGAGTGTACTGACCTGTAATTTCCCCAGAGGTGTATTTCTATGTGAGTGACATCAGCAGCCTTGCCAAAGTCAGGTATGTGTATTGTACGGGGTGTGAGTGGCCTAAAAAGCATTGCTCTCTACTCAGTCAGACACACGCATTCACATACCAACACACACACACACACACACACACACACACACACACACACACACACACACACACACTTGCCAGGTCTGGGGTTAGAACACCTACCTCACTACTTTATCACACTAGAGCAGTACACAGTTACAAGATGCGCTACAGAGATTATTGGGCTGTGATTTCCCCAGAGGTGTATTTCTAGGTGAGTGACATCAGCAGCCTTGCCGAAGTCAAGTATGTGTATTGTATGGGGTGTGAGTGGCCTAAAAAGCATTGCTCTCTACTCAGTCAGACACACACACAGACTCACACACCAACACACACTTGCCAGGTCTGGGTTTAGAACACCTACCTCACTACTTTATCACACTAGAGCAGTATGCAGTTACAAGATGCACTATGGAGTTTACTGACCTGTAATTTCCCCAGTGGTGTATTTCTATGTGAGTGACATCAGCAGCCTTGCCAAAATCAGGTATGTGTATTGTACGGGGTGTGAGTGGCCTAAAAAGCATTGCTCTCTACTCAGTCAGACACACACATTCACATACCAACACACGCACACACACACACACACACACACACACACACACACACACACACACACACACACACACACACACACACACACACACACACACAAACACACACACACACACACACACACACACACACACACACACACACACACACACACACACTTGCCAGGTCTGGGGTTAGAACACCTACCTCACTACTTTATCACGCTAGAGCAGTACACAGTTACAAGACGCACTAGGGAGATTACTGGGGTGTGATTTCCTCAGAGGTGTATTTCTAGGTGAGTGACATCAGCAGCCTTGCCAAAGTCGAGTATGTGTATTGTATGGGGTGTGAGTGGCCTAAAAAGCATTGCTCTCTATGCAGTCAGACACACACACACACATATACACACACACACACACACACACACATTCACACAGTTGCCAAGTCTGGGGTTAGGACTACTACCTAACTAGTTTATCAGTACAGCAGTACACAGTTATGGGACATGCCATGGGGATTACTGAGCTACAGCTCCCCCAAAGGTGTATTTCACATTGGATGACCTCAGCAGGCTTGTCATGATACTGCTATGGGGAGGGCAGTGTGTGCATGGGCCGTAACCCGTTCATGTAGGGGTTGACATGCCACATGCAAGCACACACAGGGTCATATGCCACAGGTACGTGTATACAGCTACTAGGTGACATCTTCCTTGTACAGTCATGTTGCACAGCTGGCACGTGGAACACGCCATCATGCTGACAGATACTGGTGGCTAGTATCTGCATTGAGTGACACCTGCACCTCATGTGTTTGGGGCCCTTTGGCTGTGCGCTGGGTGGGACAGGCCCAGATGTCTCCTTGTCACGGTCACCCTCTTCAACACATCTATGTCCATCTACCTTTGGATTATTATAGTGTGTTGTCCTTACATATATGTTTGTATTCCTATCCACTGTGTGTGCAAGGCAGGAGTGGTGCATACTGACATGTGTCTGCACTGAGAACTGCAACTGCCAGATATGTCTGGTCCACTGTTGCTTGCTGACATGGCCTTCTTGTGTTTAAGTGTGTGAGCATGCCCAGTATGGGCTTTCAGTATGTTGTTGATTGACATTGCCTTCATTCCTCCAAGTGTGTGAGCATGCCCATTATGGCCATCTATATTGCATGTGTGGATCAAGTCCAGGTGATTTGTTCTGCGGTGCTGACCTTTATGCTGTACACCAACAGGTAGCATGCTGTGTCTGCGGGGTATACATCAGTCAGTTGGCATTGACTGTTGCTACATTTCTGCTTAGCGGGGGGGACACCTGCTGTTACTATAAGTGTACATAGGATGGTGGGGCACACCTTACACCTTTACGCAGTTGCTAGGACTGTACTGGTATGTCAGGTACACCATTTCAGTCTGTAGTCTTACCTATCATGCTGGCTAGAGGTATACCAGTGTACTACAGATCATAGCTTTCACTACCTACATATTAGTTTCTGACTTCCTAGCCTTCACAACTGACATCCAACTGGCTGGCCTGCTGTAGTCTGTCTGTGTAGGGCTGGGGTAGAGGTTACCCATGGGGCTCATTCAGTGGCCATAGTACAGCATTTGTTTGTGTTTGTCTACACCTATACTGCTGGCTGTGACTGTTGTTGGGTATGTGCCCCCCGACTGGCATGTGTGAGTCACTTACCTTGTGAGTGTCCCAGTATTGAGGGTGGTGATATAGGGCTGCCAATGTCAGATGCACATAGTACACTCCCTATGCATGGTTGAGCACAGGTAGTGTCATGTTTGGCATCCCTTGTACTGTATGCGCGAGTCGGAGAGAGGTGTCATTCCCTGGGTCCATACTGTTTCATTGCATGTGCTACGCGTTGCCGCTTTGCAAAGGCCAGGGCATACTGGGCATGCCTCCTTCTGCCTACTGGAGCAAGCTCAGGTTGTTCCTCCTATGAGTCACTCTGCACCTGTGCAGGCCTTGGCACTGGTGGGGGGCTGTGTGGCCCTGTCCCATGCTGTTCCTGCTGCAGCTGTTTCCACAGGATCATATTGTGTAGCATGGCACATACAAAGACAATTTGGGTACATGTAGTTGGTGAGTACTGCAAGGCTGCACCGGATGTGTCCAGACACCGGAACCGTGACTTGAGCATCCCAAACACACGCCCTATTATGATTTGTGTTTGTGCATGTGCGTCATTATGGAGTTATTGTTCGGGTGTGTGTGCATTTCTGATGGGTGTCATCAGCCATGGCTTCAGTGTGTATCTAGCAGGCCCCACTAGGTGACCATGTGGGATGTCCCCATTGGCAAATGTCTGGTACAGCTGCATCAGATGCCAGATGTGGGAATCATGGTAGCTTTCAGGGCAGCCAGCACACACATTCATTATTATGCCCTGGGCATCGCACATGACCTAGCAGTTGATGGTGGGGAAGCCCTTGCGGTTGATGTAGACCCTACCCCGCTCACCTGGTCATGCTTTAATGCATATGTGCATGCAGTCTATTGTACCCACTACCTCAGGATATTCTGCTATATGGTGAAAGAGATGCATATTGCTGGCCAACGCCTCACGGGTGATGGGGAACTATACATGCTCACCGACATGTGCTGATATGGCATCCAGGAACTGGTGGAGTACAATGGATGCTGATGCCTGTGAAATCCCCATCATATCCCCAGTTGGCCTTTGGAAGGTACTTGTAGCTAGTATTCCTAGACCTACACATACCTTGGTATCCACTGGGATGGGTTCCCCTCTGTTAGTTCTGTGTGTGAGGCATGGCCAGCACAGTTCAACAACTTGCTGTAGGAGGTCCCTGTCCACCCTATAGCGCTCCACTATCCCCAGCTCATGTAGCCCTTGGTAGGTTACCCTGGGTCTGTACAGTCTTCTCCGTCCCCTCACTGTGGATTGCTCAGCAGCATTCACATCCTCACCACCCTCAGCCTCTTGCACATGCTGGTTTATGATAGCAAAAGCAGACCCTAACATTTTTTTTCTTGCTTTCATTTTGTAAAATGTCCCCGTCTGTATACACTGGGGATGCAGAGTTTTTGGGAAAAACAAGGGGGAAAGGTGTTTGCATAGTTTATAGTGGTGTGTTGGGCTGGTCTGGTCTGCTGCCTGTGTAATTGGCTGATTCTGATACATTTCACCTGTCAGCTAAGCTAGGTCTCCTTGATTACCTTCCTACTGCTGTTTTCACTTCCCATTACCTCCCTATTTAAGCCTGTGTGTGCGCCATTCAAACAGAGTGCTCATATGTGCACAGAGCTGCTTTTTCCTGGTTTAACTTCCTTTTTCATCCTGTAGAACCTGGTGCACGCCACACACACCCGCTTACACTTTGTAAAGTGTGCTAGGCAGGTTTAGACACACCCCTAGCTTAGCCGTGCTAACCTAGGAGCAATCTCAAGCCACAGGTCTCCAATCCACTTACAGTATGCCTGACACACACACCCATGATGTCACCTATATCCTAGTCTTACACCCAGCTATTTATACTCTTACACTCTTGGGACCTGCCTCACACCCTGGGAAAATCTGGGATTCACTAACCTTTCCCTCATTTGCATAGGATTGCCTGCTAATGCATAGTTACATGTCCCACACTGAGCCTCCCCCCTTATCAACCTTTACACACTGGCCAAGTTGTCTTTTTCCTGTCATTGACTTCCATGGCAGAATACTGTTTTTGTTAGAATGCTTATTTTAGGTTAATTTTATTTATTTCCCCCAATCCCGTTTGCGCGTCGTTGGTTTATGCTTAAACAGGCAAAATTGGCGAAGATAAAATTAAACGTCATTTAATTATTTTCATTTATATTTTGCAATGCCAATGGCCTTCTACTTGGACATTGGCATGCTTCCTCAATGCTTTGCAGCATTTATTTGGAGCTGTCATAGCTCCATTTTGTAGATTGCTGAACTGTACTCGGTTACTAACCGAGTACATTTCTGCACACTGCACTCGTCCTGCACAGACAGCTGCCAGCTTCCTGGATCACATATTACCCTCATTTGCATGGTTTTCACCTGCAAATGAGGGTAATTTGCATAAAGGAGCTCGGTCTGTGCAGGATTAGCCTAAGAGCTCACATGCACGTCCCGGGAGCTCGTTCCTGGATCACACGTCGGCCATATTGCCGAAAATAGCTCTTAAACTAATCCTTCATGCTATAAAGGGCTTCGTAAATCCAGGAGTATGTTTAATGTTTGCAAATGAAAATATGTCAGTATGGTTTTTCATTTATATAAATGTAAGATTTTCTATATCCTAAGTGATAATTCAATAAAGATGTTTTTTGTTTAAAAAAATGCTTTATGGAAAAAAGATGCCTGACCCAGGAATCTGTTAATGTAAAAGTACAGCAAAAGCTACTCTCAAGTACAGATTAAACAACAAACAATTAACAGTTCTTCCCAAATCAGAGAGGCCAGGTAAACACCTTCTGACACAAGATGCCTGACCCTGGAATCTCTTAAATGTGAAATCACAGTAAAAAACAGCTCTCAAGTGCCAATTAAACAAACAACAACCAAACAACTAAGTCCCTAGCTAATTCACCCTTCTGCAAAAAGATTTGGAGGTACACAGACTGGAAAAGCCAGCAAACACAGAAATGACTATTTTTGCTACAAAATTAAATACATGCTTTAAAAGTGGCCAAACAGCAGTGGTCACTATATAAAGCAACTACAAGTACAGTTAATCAAGAAAATATTATTATCATAGGATCATAGGAAGTTACTAGGCTATTGGCCCTGAGGCCCTTATAAGCTTAGCCAAGAGTTTAGCCTATGCATAGACAAATACCTTAGCTTGGATGTCTCTGGATGCACTTTAAACACTGGAAAAGCATTGCAGAGTTCTCTTCAAGTGAACATTGGCAGCCATTTGCTAAGCACAAAAAACACACACACACACACACACACACACACACACACTGAAAACAGACTTAGCATGATCAAAAGTAAACTTCTCTTCTCTTGAAACTCACAATTATTGAAAATGTATCGAACAAGCCATTAAATTACAAGAGACATACTGGCATTCTTAGTCAGGGAGTGTATGGATGCCAGTGGAAGATTATGTATACCTTGAGGCCTTTACAGTTTTCAAACCATGACCTCCCACACACACACACACACACACACACACACACACACACACACACACACACACACACACACACTTTTTTGTTTGCTTTCTTGAATTACACAAAGATGCACATGCTGTTTTTGATTCACCTTCATGATTGTTTTAAAGCAGAAAAGACTACTGAAATAGCTGCCATTATAATCCAGTGTCTATACCCTTCTAGTACAGTCACTTGACTGTGTATACATCAAATGTAGTACTTGCAACACTGCAATTACTCTCCAAAAATGGGAAAATACAAGCTCGTTAAGCATCTATCTTATGTCAGGGGGTGCTTAACAAGCTTTTGTTCAACTCTAAGTGCTGTTAAAATTGGGTCTCATTGTAAGGACAGTGGCCAGTGCCAGGCAGCAAAGAACAACAGCAGAAGGTAAAACACCTTTGAAAGCTGTAAGACACTTCCCTCTGCTACACTTGTCAACAAAACATTTTAAATCTGTTTGTTCCTCAAAGGGGCACTTTGTTTCTTCCTGTTGTCTATTTGGCAGTACTGTGTTTTACCAGCTTTCAAAGGCTTTGAAATTTGATAAAACACTTTGCACTCCTACACTTCTTTTTGTAACTTTTCTGTAATTGGTTGTATGCGGAACAGATATACCTCCATGCATTACAAAGTATATCAGGTCTCATTGTCAGAACCCTTATGTGTTCTTGATATGAATACAAATATTCACCGTTAGAGCTTTGCTCTGAAGTTGAATTTCTTGGCATCCGTGTCTGTTGGTTATGATCAGATACCCAATCATAATGCTGTCTGTCTGACTGTAATAAAAAGGACCACAGTAAAGCATTCCACATTGCATTACACAAATGCACAGTAGTCCTGCAAAGCCTGACTATGGACTATTTAAACTGCTTATGACAGCAGAGTCAATGATCAATTATAGCCTCATTGTTGACTGTGTACACCTCAGATGTCTGATTTTTAAAACACTTTACTAAAATGTCACTTAGACATAAGCAGACATACATTAATAGAAAAGAAAACAAACCAAGCTAACATTTTTCCATCTATGCACATTATACATTACATGGTTTCCTTCTTTCTTTATAATGACTGTCATTCAATTCAACATCGCATAAATCAATCAGTTCATGTCTTCCTTTAAACCTCACTCCTCTTCCTGAACATTATTCTACACATCTTTTTCCCACATATTCTATTTATTTATATATAATTTTCTCCATTCCTTTTCTAAATATAGTAAAAAACACCACCAAACGCTTCCAGCCCAAATAGCAGCCAAATATGAGATACCAACAAGTTGTGTTAGCGCTTTCATTCACATTTAATACAGAGTGAACTTCTTCAGAAACAACTTGCACATCCTTACAACTCTAATAAATACGTTTGTCAATCAAGAAATTTACATAATAAATTAATTAATTGAATTAATTATTTAAAGACATATACTGAGTATTCTTTGAACCATGTCAAAATCAAAATAATCACATAAGTAAATAAAAAAGGTTATACATTGTTTAAATGTTTAAATATAATTTATCTCTTTTACAATATTCAATAATTCAAATACAGCTGGTTCATATTTTGATTTCCATTTTCAAGTAATTGCTTTTTTGGCAGCTAGTAGAATTAAACTTAATAAGGCTTTACTACATCTAGGCAATTCAGTTCCTGTCTCCCAGCTCAAAAGAATCATTTACTTCATTACAACCATTTGCTCTCTGAATATTTCTGACAAAGTACAAAGTAGGGAATTTATATCTGTCCACTCATTACAGTCAGAAAGACATGTTCCCAGTTATCACTTTCTTCCCATCACATCTCCAAAATTTGTTGTCTGCTCATGGACAAATTCCTTGAAGCCTGCTTGGGGTATAAAATATCTACTGTATGAAAACACTTCCAAGCAAAATCCTAAACCTTCTGGACTTTATTGCATATTTGGGAGACATGCATTTCTCCTCCCATTGTTCCCTTGGAAATTTCTTCTCCAGACTGTCTTCCCAACATTTTCTAACTACCTCTGATTGATTCTTATAGTTATCATGCAATATTTTATATGCCCTCCAAAGTATCTCATTTTTAACAGCTTCTATTGAAGATTCAACTAAAATACTACTAGAACTTTCACTTAGGACTCCCTAACTCTTTCTCTTTGCTTATACTCTAACATTAATCTCTGATAGGGGAAAGCAGTTTCCAACCTGCAATCCAAACTTCTTCGTGGCCTCATCCCACTCTATTACCTTTCCATCTCTAATCATTTGCTTGAATACTTGAATATCTTGCTACATTTACCAGTTTTCTCCAGTAAATTCCAGACTCCTCTTGTCTATTTTCCCTACACTTACTTGCAGTCATCCCTATTGGTAAGATATCCCTTCTCCATTAATGTGTTGGCTTAGTTCTTAGAATACTTTTTGCAGTGTTAGGAACTTTATAAATATAATATTCTGTATGGTAGTTATTATTCTCATTAAGGGTCTGTATCCAGAATCCCACTCTGTCCTTAGTTCTTGTGCCCCACTACCACCACATACATGCACTTCATCACCACCCCTTCCACTCTGAATTATCTCTGATCAGATAATCCTAAGCTACCTTGCTATATTGTGAGGTCAACTTTTTCCACTTAACTCTTGAACTCCTTCCATCCCAGATAAATTCCTTCAACTCTCTTAATCGTGTACAACACTTCCTCTGGTTGATAAAAATATGCCTGACATGTATATAAAAGTAAGGAAATAAAAAAATTTCACTGCTTCTATCTCACTATTTGCATCTATAAACAAGGACTTCTAGTGTCTCAGTTTTTACATTATTTTTTGTGCAATCTCTTCTGACATATCCTTAGCTGCTATAACACAAGCCTTTTTAATCCATATTCCTAAATACTTCATGTCCTTGTAAATATGAGATTTGCTGAACCAAATCATGAGTGGGTACATAACTTATGGCTATGGCCTTTGTTTTTTTTCATTAATTGTATATGCTGAAAAGACATGAAATTGTCTCAAAATGTTCCACAACACCAAAATGTCCTTATGTGAATCTACAAAGTAAATATAATATCATCTGCAAAAAAAGCCAACTTTTCTTGATTACCTTACCCATTATATCCCTAAATTTCTGAGTCCCTTATTTTCTTTGTCAGTGGTTCTAATTATAAAGTAAATAACAAAAGGAGAAAGGGGCACCCCTGCCTGGTTCCACTGTTTAAACATAACATATCAGAGAGGAGCCCCCCACACACACACACACACACAAACTTTAATTTCAGCCTCCAATCTATCATATATCTTCTTAATTAACTTTATTGTATCAATGAATCCAAACACTTCCATTGCCCTATTCATAAAATCCCAGCTTACTCTGTTGAATGCTTTCTCTGCATCAAGGCACAACAACAACAGCAGTATTTTCTTATATTCTGCTTCTCTCTGGATCATTATTGTTCTGTTAATGTTGTCAAATGTTTGCCTCCACTTCACAAGACCTCACTGATCTGCATTTGTCAACACCTTTGACATTCTTTTACCTAGTTAGACATAAACATTTATAATTATGGTTTAAAACTGAAATAGGTCTACATGAGGCTAGATGTAATGGTCCTTACCCTGTTTGCGTAATTGAGCCACCACAGCTTTCTTCCAAGATGCTGTTGCTTCCCCTCCTTTTAAAATGTCATTAAATAAAATCTTCCAGATCTTTATCACTTTCTCCCCTCCTAATTTCCAAACTTCCATTGGAATATCATCTGTTTCTGGGAACTTCGCAGGAGATTGATTATGCAACACCATTTTTACTTCAGCTCCTCCTGTATAAACTATTAGTTGTTGAGCTTCAACCTCCTCTTATCTTTGTATAATTAAGGCTTTCATAAACATTTCCATTTGTTCACTGTATTGGTTTCCATATCCTTCTGCTTATTTATACATTTCTGAAATATCTCTAATGCCTCTATAGGATCTCTGGTTATTTATTTATTTATTTTTTTGTCATAGGCTCCTTAAGTTAACTGACAACCCTTTTGACTTTCTGTTGCCTAAGTTGCTGTGTAAACATTTTTGTGCTCTTGAGTTGTTATCAGAAATACTTGCTTATAAGCAATTTTAACTCATACATATTATCCAAATACTCCCTTATTTTCTCTTTAGCACTCAGCAGTTACTCTTCTTTTTGTCCTGTGAGATTCCCCTTATTCTGAAATATTTTAACCTTCAACCCCTCTAAATAAATCCTATTACATCTTAACCATATCTCACTCTTTTATTTCTACCCTATTTTAAACTCCAGTTTCATTTCATCCCACTCACTAAGTCTTCCTTCTGAAGAAATTCCTATCTTCCCTAATAATTTTCCCATAATTTCCACAACCCATTCCTTAAATTCCTCTCTTTTTAACAGGTAGGTGGAAAAGTGTTTCATTTTTACTTCATTTCCCTTCATTTCAATACTAGTTTTTATTGGTGCATGATCTGAAATAGTCATTATATATGTACTGAAGCTTTCAACTAAATGCACATGTTCCTGTGAAATAAAAGTCATATCCAGCCCTGTCCAGTCATTGTACCTTGGGGAAGAATCTGCAAATTCTGCCTGAGTTCCTACTGCTGAATTCATGTGTTCCATAACAAATATTTTCATAAATTTCTTCAGAAATGTATTCTCTTTTGTTATATTTTATCTTCTAGGTCCCCCTGATACATCACCACTACTTGTTATAGTATTGGAATCTCAAAGGAATGGGATACCAGCTTAAAAAACTCCCCTGAGTAAATGTGGGAAACCCTTGAGGCATAGTGTGGTTTAGCTGTAACGTCAATAATTAATAAAGGCTCCAATAAAATACACCCTTCTTAGATAAATTATACATTTCTAGTGCTTGTATAATATTTCCTATCTATCAAAAGCATAACTATCAATATAAATTTACATTTAATTGACCGAGCTTAATCCCTCTAAAATGGTAGGTTTAAACTATGGTTATAAAAGGTGACCTCCAAAAAAATGCACTGTCCACTTTTTACTTGTGGAAAGCAGACATATTTACTCAAACTTAGAAATAAAGTAAGGTCTGGTAGCTAAGAGTCAACAGAATCCAGGTCTGTAGAATGACATCAATAAAGCTAATGTTGCATTCAGTTTAAGTAAATACTAGTTACAAACTGCATCACAACTGAAGTATTTGAATATTAAAATACTTTTATTAAATACTATTATTCTGATGGAGAAAAACATCATGAAGGTATATGACATCTAGATAAAAAATATGTGTATTCAACAGAACAACATCTCTTAATCTGTAGCTTTCTGTCAGAAAGGAAACACTTCTATACATGTGGAAAGACAAAAATCTAAAGTGTAATATATCTGATGTTAAATAATGGATAATTAATCTCTATGTTTTACAGATGCATAAATGTGAATGTGTCATTGGTAAGACACAGACAATGAATTACACACATCTTTGGGAAACTGCAAAAGGGAAGCAGAGTGTGTTCTTCTGTTTGTTGCATAAGTGTCCCATGGCAGTAACAGAAAAGATGAAATTTGCAAACCCTCTTACAAAAACTGTGAAACAAATACAATAAAAAAACGAATACATATAAACAGCAAACACCGTTTTTATCTGATCCACAGCAAACTCTTCACATGGTTAATGCCTATAAACCTGCATCACTCCCTGTATCATTAGAAGTGCTGCTTCTCTACATTTATATTGCAAAACCATACTACACAGGTTCATAGATTCATAAAGTATTTGTTAGCTGCCTTTCAGGTCATTTTAAGCCTAATCAAGTTCCCTTTTGTGCTCAAAATAATCTCTCCCATTTGGTTATAGATTGGCCTTATCCATCTCAGGGTTAATAATTATATATTACCCAAATGAGAATAACTGAAATCATCCCCCAGATTTACTAATCTTCCATGCAGGACTAGCTTAGTCCTGCACGATAGCGTCCGTTTAGGCCATGCATATTAATGAGGCGCACTGCCTGAGCTCCTAATCTTACACAGAGCATGTAAAAATGCAGGGGGGCATGTCTGAGAGCAGAGCTCTCAGAATATACATGCCCCTGCAATGCAGAACAGCAGAAAGGCCTAAGAAATTACTGAGACCGCTCATAGGTGTCCACATATCCCAACCAACATTCCCTCTGTGTACAATAGCAAGTAAATACAAGTAAGATGAACAAACCGTTTTTTTTAATTAAAAATCCGATTAAAGCTAACCGTGGGTGCGTGGGTGTGCCCATTGCTTAGCTACAATTAATGCAGCTTAAATGGCTGAAGAGGATATCAAGGAAAATATATGCAAAAGAAGCAGTATAGCAATAATGTATTGGGCACAGCATTCACCTTACGAGCAGGCATTCCCAGTTCAAAGTCTCACTGCAGTACATTCCATTTTCCACATGAAATCAGTTTATGAACATTTATTTGCTGCATAACTTACTAAATAACATTTAATTGTGAGCTGGATTACTCCATTAAATGCACATGTGAGGTGTAAGTGTCATAATGTTGCAAAGTCCCCAGATAAGCACATGTGCCCCATACAGTATATGTACACAGGAATCATGGATACAAATGGAAGGTAAAATGTGTAATGAATGACAACTCCATACAGCTTCCAAATCCCCCACGTTCCCAAGAACCATTACATATAACTTTCTAAATCAGTGCAATTGTAAGTGGGAGTAAGCACCAGTAAGCAAGTTTAAGCACCAAGAAGCAGTAGTAAGCATATGTAAGCACTAGTAAGTGGGTTTGAGCACATCTGTGCGGGGGTAAGCAATGCACACACAGGTTAAGCAATATTGAAGCTAACTCTCTGTAAGCATATTTAACCGGAGGTTAACAGTGCTTACCCTCGAGCAAACTCGTGCAAACCCACTTACAACTGCTCAAAAGTGCCTTAATCACTCTGTATCCAATTGTCCTTGTTCTGTCCAGACAACAAAATAAACAGCCTTACAGGTCTTGAACCCAGGACCCCATACACTATAATCACAGTAGTTAACCACCAAGCGATTACAACAGTACAGAAGAATGAGGTATCACCAAACAAGTCCTCACTATAGTACAATCAAACTGAACCTGTGAAAGGAATCGGTATAGTCATATGTTCCATAACTGACTACATAACATAAATATGTGAACTGGAGTACAGCAGTAAGCCCAGAAGTGAGGTGTAATTTTAATAGAGTGTTGAAGTCCCCAATAAAACACAAGGACCCCATACAGTGTACGTACACATGAATCATGGATACCAGGCATACATATAAGATGTAATGAATAAGAAATCAATGCCAAAAAGAAAATATAATGCAAAGTTTAATGTAAGCAACGCTAAGCATTGCACAGATCAGCTTAGGAGGTGTAAGCAATCTGTAGACCAGCTAACTCAGTGTGCCCAGTGGTACACCCCTTTAAACAATGCCAACCTTAGGTAAGCAGGTTTGCCCATAGCTTAGCATTTTCAAAACCAGCCAATCACAGAAAAATGTGGGAATTCAGCCCTACTTAAACCCAACAGGCAGGAATGCATCTCATAACTGGTTGTAACTTCCCCTTGCAGGCACTATGTCAGGAAGGAAAGAAGGTGTGTGCTTTTGGGCGCAGCACTGGTGCATCCAGGAGTCCAGAGTCATGGAAGGACTCCTTGTCAAAGACCATGAGCAGAGACTGCTGCAGGGCCAGTACCACAGTTCCCAATATAAGGCAGAAACCTGGGACCGTCTCACCCATGACCTCACAAGTGCCACTGGCATACCCTGAACTGGTGAGCAGGTCAGGCATCACTATGCTGACCTGAAGCGGCATAAGGGGGACCTCTTGGAGCAGTGGATTCAAGAGGCTAGAATGGCAGGAGGTGTCCCAGCTGTGTGTAAGTATCACCGCACTATGTGTGTAATAATAGCCAGCTCATAAATATCATGGATAGATATGGCTAAATATTCCTCTTATGTCTCCCACAGCTGCAATGGAACAGGCCGCGAACCAGGAGGCCCATGTAAGTCACCTGGCGAGGTTGTGACGTGAGGCAGGTCAGTAATACTCATGCATTTACTGTCATAGGAAATAAAACTAAAAGTATTAGTAAATTGCCTGTATAAAACCTGTATTGTTCAAGGCAAGTACTGCATACACCGGAGAATATGGCAGGAAGAGTCTCATATATTTTGTACGTAAATAAGCGTAATAGCCTGACAATAAAGTTCTAACTCCTGGCTTCATGTGTATACTCTGGTATCATATGGTAATGTAGATTTGCAATCACGTAATAGTACTGTTGTATTAAGCACTGTTACCCACACTGTGCACCATAAATAGAATGTGTAGGAATGCCTGTATATGACTGGTGGTAATCCCCAGAGGCCATTTAGTACAAATGAGAGACACAAAGACAGAAAACAGGAAAAAGGTAAACAACAAAACCTGAATAGCACATGCAACTGAGATGTGAACTGTTGTATTTTTAGCACACACAGCCATGGTTCAAAACCTGGCAGTGGGAGTAATCTGCATGCAGAATCATACCCACAACTGTACAGATATGTCCAGAATGCCCAGCAAAGTGGCCCATATCTGGTGCCTGTCAACCTGTCCCCCTGTGAAATCAGCAAGATGATCCCAGACGTATAGGCAGCAAACAGGAAATACAACTGATTGACATACATCTATGAGAACAAAGTTAGCACACTAGCAACTCCCCAAAACCTTATGAGAGGAAGAAGCCACGCATGTCTCATTTACACCCGCATGTTGTCAAGCTGTGGCCAGAGTGTGTACAGTAACAGAGTGAGATGTATGTGCATAATAGTAATGTGTAATCTGGTACTGTGTGTGGCAACATTCAGGTAGTGCTAACAAACATTTCTCCCACTGGTCTGTCAGATACCAACACTGTGCCCAGAAATACAAGAACATTACCCTGTACTGGTACTGTTTACATTGGTGCTGTATGGCATTGTGACTGATGCAGTTGCTCTGAATAATGAGGTATTACTCATCACTGTTGCCCACACTGTCCTACAAAATATAACTGTCTAGGAAATCTGTATAAGAGTGTTGTAATACAAGGTCAGAATCCCAAAGCACAGGAGAATTATAAGACAGAAAGCAGATAGGAGATATACAGCAATATCTATATAGCACACACAACTCTGATGAACAGTCTTTAAGTTGTAGCAGACACAGCCATGGTCTGGATCCTGGGAGTGGAAGTAGGCTGCATACAGAATCATACCCCACAACTGTACATATAAGACCAGAATGTCTAGTATATGGGCCCATATCTGCTGCCTGTCCCCTTGTCCCCCTGGGAAGTCCGTGGGATGATCCCAGATGTTTAGCCAGCAAACAGAGAATAGAAAGTGATTGTCAAACATCTATGAAAACAAACCTGTCACTGTAGCAACTCCTGAAACTGGTAGGAGAGTAATAAGCCAAGTATGTCCTATCTACACCCCCATGTTGTCAAGCTGTGACCAGAGTGTGTATAGTAAGAGTGAGATGTATGTGCATAATACTAATGTGTAATATGGAACTTTGTGTGGCAGCAATCAGGTAGTGCTAACAATCATTGCTCCCACAAGTACGTCAGATATGAACACTGTGCTGAGAAATAAAACCCTTTATACCCTGTACTGGTACTGTTTACTCTGGTATTGTAGGGAAGAGTGAGTGTTGCAGTTTCTCTGAATAATAAAATATCAATGATCACCGTCACCCACACTGTGCTACATAATATGACTGTGTAGGAAAGCATGTATATGTTTGTGTCAAGTCAATAAAGGTTGAAGAGGGCAATAGTCTAGATATGTCCCAGTACATCTGCATGTTGTCAAGACATGGCCAGAGTCTGTGCAGAAAGAGTTGGATAGCTATGTGCACAACATCAACCTGGAACCTGGGAGTATGTGCAGAAACAGTTAGTGTTAACAAACATTTCCTCCACAGGTATACCAGGTAAGAGGTGGATACTGCAGGTAAAACCAGGTGATGTACAATGATGTTGACAGCCATATCACTGTCCAAACTAAGGCTATAGGGTAGTGTAGTAATACTTGTAAGGTACAGATAACAGTACTGACTAGGAAAGTAATGTGGACTGCAGGAATATACTAGTTGTTAACTGACATCTTTCTTTCCCCCACCACCATATCTCCAGCAATAAACTACATACCCACCCCAACCGGTATGTAATGTCTCCAATGTTCTGATTATTTCCTATTGGTTGATAAATATTTATATTTGTTTCCATGTATATGCTATAGTGAATTATTCCAACATTGGTGGCATGGTGCTATCAATGTACCTGCATGCTGTTGTTATTACCACTGTTGTCCCATATATGCATATGTTCTGTTTGCTATGCAACTGTCCCATATCTGGTGTCTGGATTAATGGGAATATCTATGCATGCTGTTGTACCTAACCCTAGAATGTGTTGACTATTACTAACCCACATATGATGATAAAATCTAAACACTATAGCACATTTGGGAAGGCCGGTCCCAGCGGATCCACCTGTCCCACCTCAGCTGGCCGTGGCACTGGGCCTCAGCATGTCTGGGGCCCAACCCAGGGCCTCCTTGTCCATTGGTCCTGCACCACCTTCGCGTGGAACTGCCTCAGGGGATGGGGCTCACCTCCCCCAGGAGTGGACGGAGACAGGTACCTGTCACCCATCACCAGGTCTGGGTCGTGGTGTGTAGAGAGTTCAACCAGCAGCATGGAGATCTTCTATGCCAACTCAATGGCCGCGTGCCATGATTAGAGGGTCAGTCCAACTCTGTGACTCAGCCACCAGCACAGGTACCATTGGGGCTGTGAAGGTGCAGTGGTGACTGCCCATGGGTGGGGACCACAGTCCCACTGTTTCCATTAGGGGGCTCATAGGCTTTCGATTTCCCAACACCCCTCCCCAAGAAGGTGTTTACCCCCCACATGTGTCATATACCATCCCTGTATGCATCTTGTTTGTTTTGTCTGTTAACCTACCCAACCTACCTCTCCAAATATACTTATTACCCCTCCCTGATATCCCACTCCCACCTGAAAGAAAAAAATACAAAAGGCAATCTGTTCCCAAAAAAAAATCACGCCCCATACATAGCTGTTTATTTTGCACACGTGTCCACTGGACACATGTAATCAGGTCTAATTGGCATCACAACATATTATTGTTGTCCTCACCCCTCTCTGTCCAAATCTACCTCCAAATTCAGTGTATATGCACATAAGTTGCTGTAGAAGAAATGGGAAGCTATGAACCTTCCCTACACCCTTCCTGCACATCCCTAACTACTTTTCCTACTGCCTTTCCCTCTTTGTGCCCCTTTTTCACCACATTCCTATCAACCATTTTTTTCTTTTCTTTTAAAGAAATTAGCACTTTTAAGCAGCAGTAAGCGGGTTTAAGCCTGTTTGCGTGGGGGTAAGCAATGCCTACACAGGTTAAGCAATTTAGAAGTTGAGTATAAGAAACTGTAACCGAAGGTTAGCAGTGCTTACCTCTGCGCAAACCTGCTTACAACTGCTTAAAAGTGCCTTACTCACTCTGTATACAAAGGTCCTTGTTCTGCCCAGCAACAAAATAAGCAGCCTTTGCAATGCTCCAACCCAGGGCCCACCACACCATAGCCAAAGTGATTTACCACTAAGCCATGTCAGATATACATAAGCCTGATGTTTTCACAAACATATCATCCAGCCCCGACATTCAACAGTACAGGGAATGTATTTCAACATGTAGATGTATGTGTGTGTGTGTGTGTATATATATATATATATATATATATATATATATATTAATATCTAAATAGATAACACATATATGTACATGTAGATATAGATATAATATAGAAATATATACATATACAAATATATATAAATATAAATATAAACATATAAACATACAAATGCATACATCTATAGATATATATGTCTACATCTATATGTATATATATATATATATATATATATATATATATATATATATATATATATAATAAAAAAAAAATAAATATATATATATATATATATATATATATATATATATATATATATATATATATATAGGCATATACGGATATATATCTGTAGATAACAATGGGAACATAACAAAAACATATATGTCCACATGCACCATTAATGGAGTCCAGAGGCCCCAAACAACATACGTCTTGTACGAATACGTACCCCCCCCCACAGCCAAACACATCTGCCCTGCATTACACTACCAACTGTTGCAGATCCCATACCCAGGACCTGACACATCATGGGCACAAGATGTTAACAGTACTCCATCCCACCTGTATGATGTCAGGCTGGTATCAGTAACATATCATGCAGTATAGTCCGCTTCCCATAGGGAATGTATGATGTGGAAGCAATAAACATCCCTAGGATACATGTATGCAGACACATATATGCAGATACAGATATGTGTGTATATATATATATATATATATATATATATATATATATATATATATATATACATATATATGTAACTGCACATACACACGCAGAGATATGTACAGTAAGATACATATGTAGATGGTGCACACAATATGGAACAGCCACTATGCCTACAGTTACCACCTTACCAACTGGACACTGTATGAGCCACCCATACAAATGACAATCATTACCTGCAACATATACCCACAGAGAGGTCAAAGGATATAACACCACACACAGGTTTGCATAAATGGGAAAGCTTTATTTGTGTACTATTACAGTTGTATTTCCCATGTCATATTGCTGTTTAGACATGGACATCCATATAAACCAAGTAATGCAACTGTGAAACAGTTATACTAATACAGTAGTCTGGAAAGATTTACAATTGTTGCTGTCCAGGCCAAGGCCTTCAAGTAGTACAATAGTAAAGACAGACTGGGCCACAGGATACCAAACTATCAACAGTAAGTAATGCAGATGTATAGTTCAGCAGCCTTTATCTACATTCTGTAGGCAATCCCTAGATGGTAAAGAGCTCAGTTGACACAGTGGGATGTAACTGTTACTTAACAAGGCATAACTGACACCATCACAAGCACACTGACAAACAGAGCAGTCTGTATGGCAGGTGACAGTAGGCCTGCATTTACCCAAGGTGGATTGTATGGTAATGTACATCCAGATACCTTAAGGCAGCTCACCCCTGATACCCCGACATGTTGTAACAGCCTAGGTTAGTTATGGTGCATCCCCCCCAGACTCAATTATACAGGGCTATATACCACTGTTACATACACTGGCCTCTGCAGTGCATAAGGACACAAATGTATTGTGTAGGTGAAGCCCACACATATATGGCCCCAAGCCCACCGTATGTGTGGGGGGCACAACAGCAGTGGACGGATGGCAGGAATGGCAGCATGACATACTCACAGTCCACTACAGAACAACCCCTGACAGCATGTCATATGTGCAAAGCCTAGTATGTAGGTGGAGGACAGAGGCTGGAACACAGGCCCATATGTGCATAACTATTGTCATACACTAAGCAAGTCGCTGGTATTACAGGATAGTCTGCAACATACCCTTAGTCAGGAATATGAAGTTAGAAACAGAAATGGATGTAGCCATGTACTGATAGCACTCAACACACACACTGCCAGTGAAATATCTGACACAAGACCTGTGTGGTGGACAGACAAAACATAATAGGCACACCTCTGGCCATCAAGAGGATAGTCCCACAGTTGAGATCTATGCAGACAGACAGCATTCCAAGGTAACCCAGTATGTACACACAAACCCAGTAACACCAGTACTATACAATGCATACAACAACTCTACTCACACTCTGTCTGTAGTTCTGGAACCTCCTACAAATATGTAGCTGGCCTGAGTGTGCAGGTTTTCCTGTAAGAGGTATTGCTATATGTTGTCTGTAACACTGATGCCCACACACAGGTAGGATGTCCATCACACAGGAAAGGTAAAGGGACCACGCCCACATGATGTAGGGATTTATAGTAGGTGGTTGCCATGACAGTGGTAATTTGAAGTACTGCACAGCAAGCTGCATGCAGTTAGCAAGTGGAGGACACTGATTGGTGTAGAGGCCATCACCTGATCATGTGCATCACCTACAAAACCATGCTGCAATCTATTCAAAGCAGCTCAATCCATTTACTGGAGAGAGACCAAGAGAGAGAGAGAGAAATAACAAAAAAAGGCCCAGGGCAAAGGCAAAGCAAAAGCCAAAGGAAAAGAAAACTATACTAACATCCAGCAAACTATCCAGAACAGACATCATTCCCACAACAGGTATGTGAAGTATATATGCATGTAATTGAATGTAATACCTGTTCCATAATAATGGGATAGATGATGTGGAATGATTTATATGTGCCATCAGGTGTTGTAATGATGTTCAACTGAACAACTGCTATGAATATAGTGTCTGTTCCTGTGAGTAGTGGACCATACCCGTCAACTGTGCAGATCAGCACTGACTGTAAACCATCATAGTGTGTGTTGTGTAATGGGAAATATGTATACTACGTGGCCAATAGCTGATGGTGGAAGTAATGCCATTATGATGGACATGTGGGACCCACAGCGCACCCCTTGCAGGATACTCAGATTAATCTGTAATGTAGCATGCAGGAATGCCATAGGTGTGTAATAGGGTTACCTGCAAACAGGTCCTACATATACCCTCCTATATGTGGCACCTGTCTGTGTTGTAGCATGGCAGAACAGTGCAGCTGTGCAGGAAGGTGTTGTGAGATTGTGGACCTGATGTCTGAATGTATCCCACATATAGGTATGCATATGTGTACATATGTACACATATATAATATATTGTATATATTATATATATATATATATATATATATATATATATATATATATATATACATGTATGTCCACAAATATACAGATACCCATGTGCAGACATATCTATGAGCACATATATATATCACATATAGCTACACATATATAGATATATACCTATATGCATATGTCTACATATATACAAACACACACACAAACATATATGTATGTAAGTAAATACATGTCCCCTATATTACTACCACAGTGATGCATGCTATGTGCGAGGCAACAGCAGACATAGCAATACACACAGATATCTATAGCTGGCAGTGTGTGCAACATGGATGGGTATGTCAAATGTTAACCCCTTGCTGGGACCACATTGCCCTCGTCTGTGAAGTATGGAATGAGAATATGGGGAAATATGGCAGGTATAGTTGTGGAAGTGGTTAGGGTTGGCAGATATAGAGGACAGTCTACACGGGTGGTATGTAACACATGTGGTGGGTGAACACCCTGGATGGTGTGTGTGGTCTGTGATGTGGACGCCTCATGGGCCCCACTATGGACACAATGGGAACAAGCCCCCCACCCACTGCTACTCACAACAGCAGTCCAAGTCCTGAAGGTGCCTGGCCTGGAGGCTGAGCAGGAGGAGCATGTCAGCCCTGTGAATGTGTACTGGGTGCCTCAGAGTGATGTAGCACATCCCACATGTGTCTGTGGAGCCCGTTATGGAACAGACCCTGGACCTGACCTCAGGGGACAGGAACATGTCTGTGTGTGTGCCCCCGGGGGGCAACATTCCTTGGGTTGGTTTCACCTGAGGGTATTGCTGGACCAGTACATGAGGAGGCCCCAGGGTGGGCACACATGTGATGTGGCCAGGTAACATGGGCAGATAGGTCTGGAGAGGTGATTCTGCTGGCCAATAGTACATATACATTTTATTCTGTCACTGTTATTGAACATATGTTGGTAGTAATAGTCTACACAATACTAGAACATGTCCAACAGCATGCATAGATATCCCCAATAGCACCAAATGTCAGATGTGCAGCAATCACAAAGCAGCTATACCACAGGCATGTATGCAACCATAGTGGCCTTGACAATGGCATGTGGGTGAATAGTCTGTAACAGGCCAGCAATGATAGTGTCCACACAGGGGACATGGCTGCAATCACATAGCAGAAAGTGTGGTACAATACAATATCTGTCCCACTGGTAGGTAAGCTGTAGCCATACCTAATGAGTTGTGTGTACAGTTTGTTGTAGCTGATATGGTGGGGAGGTTACAGAGACGTGTATTAAGAACTGTGGTAACCTTGCTGTATGAGTTGCTCAGACTTGTCTCCATCTTTATGTCTTTCAGCCAAGATGTCACATGCACATTTGCCAATGTATTCAGCAGCAAACAATGAAGTGCTGATCACATACTTAATCCAGCACTACCCTGTGCTGTTTGGCAGGGCCACACATGACCAGCAGGAGAGGACCGCCCTGTGAAATGACCTAGTCCACAGGGCCAATGATGTCAGACTGCACAACCGCAGTTATGCGCAGGTCCAGCATCATTGTACTGACCTGCTTCGCAATGCCCGTTGGTGTGCTGCTGCAGTCCAGGGGGATCACCATCCATCCCCCCTGACACATGTGGAGGAGCTCCTGGCCAGCCTCATGGCACCTGCCCATCCGGCCAGCCACCAACCGCCAGATACCTTTGTGGAGGTGGGTGTCACCCACATACTGGCCAAGGAGCATGCAGGTAAGGACACAGGGCACATCAGTAGACCACTGTTGCATATACATCTGCATCAGTACAAGTAGATCATGCATATCTGACATGATATAGCTATATTGTGTTGCAGCACAGTAGTGATAAACAGATGTCCAGATGTGGTAGTATTGTGGAAATGTACCATTGATGTATTTTAATATGGCACCCACCCTGTAGCACTGCCACAGGTGTGGCCACTGACATTGCATCTCTCACCCTCTTATGTAGGTCCCTCCAGGATACCATCAAGCATGAGTAGACCTTGCAATCATGCAGAGTAGGAGGACAGGTGTAGGGCAAACTGAACATACACTGGCAATTGCAGATGTCCCACACTGGTATATCCATGCCAGGAGTAGTGACTGCTGTAGTACACACAACAAGAGGTGCATCAAACCGTCATAGCACACACATGCCCACACAGAGTGTATGCATCGCGGTCAGCAGCCACACACCTAACACATTCCGTAGATACTGCATGTGAAAGTACAGGATATATGCCACATATTGGGCACATGTGCTGTTAAGATATGGAATGATGTGGTCCCAATGTAGATCACGGATGGGTGCATGATATCAGGAAGGGTGTGTACACCCTCCATAGCCATGGTATGCTCTGATGGTTGTTAGTGTAAGAGTATTGGATTGATCATACATGGTCCGCTGATTTGTAAAACACTGTTGTGCTGGTACTGCCAGGCTCATGTAGCCGGTATGGGTGGGAGCTTTACAGGGTACATGTAATGTCCCATACAGCAGCAGCCACAACTGACTATGGCAATGGGTGTTGCATTGGTTGTGAAGACCCTCATGGAATTCCCAAGTACAGGTGTGCTAACACACAGACACTGCTATACTCAGTCATGCATATGTACACGCATCAGTACAGGGGTGCATCATTGCAGGTGGTCATAGCTGTGTACCGAGCTATTGTCCAAGGGGAGATGGGTTGTGTAGGAATTGTGTGTACAGTGGTATCCTGCCACCTGCCAGGTGGCAGCAGGCAATCTGTCGACAGAAACTACTGTGGAGACCCTCAGAGTGAGAATGACATGCATCAGCCAATTCCCCAGGTGCCTCCTGCACATGGCCACTGAGGTGATCAAGTTTACATGTATGCAACATGCATTACACATGGTTAGTGTCTGTGATGGAGACCTGTACCCAAGCATGATTGGTTCACTGTGGAAGTGTAGTGAAGGTACCCATGGCATGTGGTACATACAGGGTGACATCTCCTATATGTCCCAGTTCTTACACAGCTGGGCAGACATGTCAGTGTTAATCAAGCTTAGGTTGCCTGTACATATCCCACCTGGATAAGTGCCATCTGCACATATGTACAGGGACTGATAGTCATCAGCTTGACAAGTAGCTATGCAGTAGCATGAGTGTGTTGACAGATAGATGTCTGACAACAATATGTATGCCATACCTTCATGTCGGACACCCTCACTAACATGTGCTGTATAGATGGTAGTCTACACTTACATTCCAAATGATGGATCATTACCCAGTAAGGGGTATATACTGTGACACAGTTCACACACCAGGGATACAACAGGGAGGCCTCGGTGTCCAGCCACACCCGCAGGTGTTTCTGTTGTCAGTACTACATTTAGCACTCTGCTCTTGCCTGGGTTAGCATTGGCAACAGTAGTACTGCCATGATACACTACAGGTCAGTGTGACAGCATGTACCCTGGGCTACTACGCCTGTATGTAACACATTCACATGGATAACAGTGCTATACAGGCCACATATATGTCTGTGTCCCACACATGACACTCACAGACCTTGCTACTGTAATGACAGCAGATAGGTGCATGTATTGTACATGGCATTACATACACCTATTACAGATGTCATTACCCTGCTTTGTTATCAGACTGGGTGGTGTGACCTGGTTAGTAGGGCTAAGCCATGCTTAGCAAGTATCAACATTGCTGCAATATAACAGCTGAGCTGATTTGCACACTAGTAAGCAAAGCCTACATTGTGTAAGCTCCCTTACGTTTACCCATAGCTTAGCACCACTTAGCCTCATGCAAACCCAAGCAAACGCGCTTAAAACTGCTCAAAATTGCCTTAACCACTCTGTATCTGACATCCCTTGTTCTGCCCAGCAACAAAATGAACAGCCCTTGTAGGTCTTGAATCCAGGACCCTGTACACTGAAGTCACAGCACTTAACCACTATGCCATGACCACTGTGAAGACAGCTGTTTTACCAATATAGCTGTCAATACACATATTGAGTAGTATTGAACAATTGCCTTTAGTAGCTAAATTGTGTAGTCCTTGTTATTAATATGACTGTCACGTCACATGTTATTTTATCATAATGTACACATAGCAGATACATACGGTGAGATACAGCTGGGAGGGTATACACAACCGTGAGGTTTACTCATGACAGGAATATGGTTGTGTATATATATATATATATATATATATATATATATATATATATATATATATATATATACATATACGTATATATACATATACGTATATATAGATATATGTATCTATAGCTATATATGTATGCACATCCTATGTGCACAGATATGCCTACTTATGTTGGTATATATGTAGATATCTACAACTATACGTGCATACATATCTATTCTGCTATACCTACTACTGTCAATATATATGTAGATATCCATACATATATGTGCATATGTATCTCTATCTGTATATGTGTAGACATATATTGCTCTGTATATGTATATATCTGGATGTTTATATGTGTATCTATGTACATATACATATCCATCTATATATATGTCGATATGTATATGTGTATATAGCTATATAGATATCTGGATTTTTATATATACATATATTTTCACCATATATCCTGACCATGGAGTATAGCCCTACCTCAACCCCTATAGTCCCAACTTCGTAGTGCAAGGGGATGTCAGGTATGTATAGCAGGTATATTTGTAGACTATTGCTACTGTAATGGGGATTGTCGTCCCAGACATGGTGTGTGTGGGAGGTCACATCTGCTTTTAACATGTGCCTCAATGGCTACTGACAGACATCCTAAGGACATCATAGTACAGTATTGCTGTTAGCACGTAATGCACCTGTGTGCTACAGCAGAGATATTGGCCAGTATATGTGGACATTCTGACACACTCTGGACAGTCCAGAGGTATACACAGAACCCCTTAGTGCAAGACATGTGGACCATGCCTGACAATGTGGATGTCAACAGCCATGTAGATGGGTATAACATGTAATGACTGGTATACATTTGCCACCATAGGTTATGCATTCACACACCCCTGTTTGCCCTGACATATAATAACTGCTGGTACAGAGGTGCCATGGCCACATACTGCCCACTAGATATTGACATACATCTGTACAGCATCCCACTGCTCTGTCTGACATACATGACTATTAAGGGAGGCCTGGCAGCAGTACATCTGGCAAGTATCTGGACATGACATCCCACTGGGTAAGTACACTAAGCTGCTAGGCATGTAACAAAGCAGTGTGCAGGCTACAGGCAGATTGGCTCAACACTGGCCTACATTTCTTCTAGGGGACTACCTATGTACCTGCATATATAGCAGGCTCTACAGGCATGTCACAGCAGTGAGTACGACCTGTGTGAAAGTGCATAAACACAACCAATGTGAACACAGTCACAGCCACCTATGGTAAGCTAGCGTAAATTTACAGTATATGGACTATTTGTTCAACAGCATCCTCATATGTGTCACTCACACACTAACCCTACATATACTGGGCTGCTACACAGTGTGGTCCGATGCCTGCCTGTCTGTGGTATGGGACATGTGTGTGTATGGCCCTACAAACATGTAAGCCAATAGGGTAACACACAGTGGAGCAGCATGTAACATCAGATAGAATGGGACCAAGAACAATGACATCTACCACAGTCTGTACACAGGCCAAAGTACATATTAACATTACACACACTGTCGACATTCACCATAAGTACACAGACCTCAGTACTGTACACACAACCACAGAGTGTCCATGTTATGTCATCAAATATAACCCTTACAATACATAAGATGTGTAGCAGTCTGATATCTCACTGGCGTGTTATCACATATGATGTCACTGATTATGGTGTACAGCACATATGCACCTCTTACTGCATGTCATATGTACAAAGGTTGACAGAGTTGTGGCTGGAGGCAAATACACAGGGCCAGTATTGACATGTTGCTGTGATAACCTCATACATTAACTGTTGTAACATGGTTAGTTGCAACATATGTCCTATGAGGGATATGAAGTCAGCAACTCTAATGGCTGTCACCATCTACAGACTGCAACCCTCACACTACCTTCTGCAGTTCACAGAGAGGTGCTCTGTGGGTAACACATGAAACAAAATGCACCACATACTGCCCAGTCTGCAGATGACCCTACAGATGGGGGCTTCCTTATGAACATAGCACTGACATGGCAGGTATTAAAACATGTAGGACAGCCATATCCGCAATCACCCTGTTAAACCAACATTACTCCAAATGCAGTATAGCAGCATTTACTGTCTGTAGTCAGGTCAAGTACATCAGCCGATCATGAGCATCACTTAAAATACACATGCTGCTGCCTATGCAAAGCAGGTGTAGGTCTCCACATCCACCAGAGAGAGAGAGTGAGGCAGACAGAGGCAAAGAAAAGTCAGGGAGGGGTGGGAGAGTAAAACTGGGAATGTTTGTGTCACACACCTACCAGCACAGGGTATCAACCCCCTGACAACTATGTAGTGCTATCACATTTCTATGTAGTTATTGGATGAGCCAAATAGGTTACATGTTGAGGAGCCCACAAAACGTATATGTGATGGTGAGTGACATGTGCAACAGGAATATTGGAGCTATACGGTAGGTGTAGTACACGTGCCTGTCTACATGAACAGGTGCCAGCATCAACACAGCCACATTCTCACAGGTATGCACACATTGGCACACTTGGCAGGGCCAGGCATACAACTCATCACTAGTGAGCTTTCCACAACACATTACTGTGCAGGTATCACATGCACCACAGGGGTCATACAGAAGTTATATGGGCAAAGGGTATGCAGAGGTGTCTGACATCAGATAGCATGCTTCTGTATGCCACTGGGGGCTGTAGTGAGTGTGAATGTGATCATACGCTTCATGCAACACACACACATACACACACACACACACACACACACACACACACACACACAGTGCCAGTACTGACATGCATGGGTGCACTGCTTCACAGGTGTGTAGTGGTTGACTGTGCCAGACAGCTATACAAGGCTAGGTGATGGGTATACCTTGGCATCAGGCCACATGACAGTGGTCTGCATTGTGGCTCAGGGGTGTAGTTTCTGTATTTGCCCACACAGGTGGGTATTCTATTCATCATCCAGTCACCTGGGTGACTTTTGCCTGTGGCCAATGCAGTGCATTGCTTGCCATGTATGCGTTCCTTAG
This sequence comes from Protopterus annectens, assembly GCF_019279795.1. Lineage (NCBI taxonomy): Eukaryota > Metazoa > Chordata > Ceratodontiformes > Protopteridae > Protopterus > Protopterus annectens. Next base: position 1,384,295,416 of record NC_056735.1, on the reverse strand, counting down.
TCCATGACATGGACGGTGTCTGGGATGTGTACACCTCCCACATGCATGTACAGTGACATGTGGAACTGTACCTGGGGTGTCTGTCCCATGTTGTGTACACATATTATCATCAGATGTGCCAGTCCTGGCCTCATGTGATGGGAACTGTTAATGGACAGCAGGTTTACCCTGCACCTACATTGATAGCATGATACTGGTATTCCCTGGTATCAGTGGCATCTGTCCATACAGGGCATAATTTTCAGCTATGGTATGTCCTTTGTGGGTCACATTTGATGGCATCACAGGTGTTTCAGGTGTCCAGTGGGGAACATGGGGACGGTGCACTGTTGGCATGTATGTGCCTATTAGACTGATGGACAGGGTGCCATTCCCTCTGTAGCCCACTGCAATCACACCGTGGTTACTATCAGTGGGCAATATGCTGGGTACTACCAACATAGCGGCTATTGCTGAGGCAGGTGTGTGTGTGTGTGTGTGCATGAGACATGGGTTGAGAGTGTTCTCTGGATAATACTAGGGTTGCTAACTTTGTTCACCTGGCCTTGATGTCACATGTAGGGTATGGATTTGCACCCCAGCCACTAAGCTATTTCACATCTGTCACCCCTGTACAATGGACATTGTGATATATACTAGGGCCACCATACAAAAATCTGCAAAACCTGCTTCCCATTGAGTCCAGTTGTTACATACTCACAACCACCTCCACACAGGATATGAATCATAAAGACACACACACACACAACCACACACTCACACACACACACACACACACACACACACACACACACACACACACACACACACACAAACACCCCTGTCATGTCTGGGATTAGAACTCCTGCCTAACTAGTTTATTACACAGCAGCACTACGCAGTTATAGGACGCACCATGGAGCTTACTGGAGTACTCCTTCTCCAAAGGTGTAATTCACAGTGATTGACATCAGCAGGATTGCCAAAGTAGGACATTTGAATTGTAGTGAGTGTGACCAGCCTAAAATGCATTGCTCCATACACAGACAGAGAAACACACACAAAACATCCACAACTGCCATGTGTGAGAATAGAACCCCTACCAAAGTTCTGAAGCACACTACAGCATGAAGTTGTTATAGGTCACACTGCAGGGATTACTGGAGTAATCCTTTCCCCAAAGGTGTATTTCACAATAAATGACATCAGCAGGATTGCCAAAGTAGGGCATTTGAACTATAGTGAGTGTGAGTAGCCTAAAATGCATTGCTCCATACACAAACATAGCAACACACACAAAACATCCACAACTGCCATGTGTGGGAAGAGAACCCCCTACCAGTGTTCTATATCACACTACAGCATGGAGCTGTTATAGGACACACCATGGGGATTACTGGAGTAAACTTTCCCCAAAGGTGTATTTCAAAATGAATGACATCAGCAGGATTGCCAAGGTAGGCCATTTGAATTGTAGTGAGTATGGCTAGTCTAAAAAAACATTGCTCTCTACACAAACACACACACACACACACACACACACACACACACACACACACATACACACACACACACACACAGTTACCATGTCTGGGATTAGAACTCCTACCTAACTAGTTAATCACACTACAGCAGTACACAGTTATAGGACATGCCATGGAGATTACTGGGCTACAGCTTTCTGAAAGTGCATTTCACAGTGAATGACATCAGCAGTTTTGCCAATGTAGGCCAGTTGAATTGTAGTGAGTGTGGCTGGACTAAAAAGCATTGCTCTCTACACACACACACACACACACACACACACACACACACACACACACACACACACATTTGCCATGTCTGGGATTAGAACTCCTACCTAACTAGTCTATCACACTACAACAGTGAGCAGTTATAGGATGCACCACAGAGATTACTGGGCTACAGCTTTCCAAAAGGTGCATTTCAAAGTGAATGACAGCAGCCTTGCCAAACTAGGCTAGTTGAATTGTAGTGAGTGTGGCTGGACTAAAAAGCATTGCTCTCTACACAGAAAGACACACACACACACACACACACACACACACACACACACACACACACACACACACACACACACACACACACACATTTGCAATGTCTGGGATTAGAACTCCTACCTAACTAGTTTATCACACTACATCAGTACATAGTTATAGGACACACCATGGAGATAACTGGACAACAGCTTTCTGAAATGTGTATTTCACAGTGAATGACATCAGCAACCTTGCCAAAGTAGGCTAGCTGAATTCTAGTGAGTGTGGCTGGACTAAAAAGCATTGCTCTCTACACAGACACACACACACACACACACACACACACACACACACACACACACACACACACACACACACATTTGCCATGTCTGGGATTAGAACTCCTACCTAACTAGTTTATCACACTACAGCGGTATGCAATTATAGGATATGCCACAGGGATTACTGGGCTACAGCTTTCTGAAAGGTGTATTCCACAGTGAATTACATCAGCAGCCTTGCCAACATGGGCCAGTTGAACTGTAGTGTGTGTGACTGGACTAAAAAGCATTGCTCTCTACACAGACAGAGACTGGACTAAAACACATTGCTCTCTACACAGACTCACACACACACACACACACACACACACACACACACACACACACACACACACACACACACACACACACACAGTTGCCATGTCTGGAATTAGAACTCCTACCTAACTAGTTTATCACACTACAGCAGTATGCAGTTATGGGTCACGCCACAGAGATTACTGGGCTACACCTTTCCCAAGGGTGTATTTCAAAGTGGATGACCTCAGCAGGCTTGTCATAGTAGGGCTATGGTGAGGGCAGTGTGTGTGCATGGGCCATAACCCATTCATCTAGAGGTTGACACATCACATATGGACACACGCAGGGTTATATTCCACAGGTACGTGTATACAGTTGCTAGATGACTACTTTCTTGAACAGTCATGTTGCACAGCTAGCACTTGCACCACATAGTCTGTAATGCTGATGGATACCGGTGGCTAATGTCTACAGTGAGTGACATTTACATTTTATGTGGTTGTAGCCATTTAGCTGTGTGCTGGGTGGGACAGGCCTCATAATGGATGGCTCCTTGTCATAGTCACTCTCTTTCACACATCTATGTATGCCTTCTTTTGGCTTATTATAGTGTGTTGTCCTTGGATATGTGCCTGTATTCCTATCCCCTGTGTGTGCAAGGCATGACTGGTGCATACTGAGGAGTGTATGCATTAACATCTGTAAATGCCAGATATGTATGGTCCACTGTCGTTTGCAGACATGGGCTTCATTTGTTTAAGTGTGTGAGCATGCCCAGTATGACCTTTCAGTATGTTGTCTGACATTCCCTTCATTTCTCTGTGTGTGAGCATGCCCAGTATTGCCTTCTGTATTGAATGTGTGGATGGATTCCAGGTAGTTTGAACTCCAGTGCAGACCTTTGTGTTGTACACCTACAGGTAGCAAACTGTTTCTTCAGGATATCCTTCGATCATTTGGAATATGGTGACACACTGTGCAGGGGTTGTTGTGTACTGCAGGTGATTGTGTCTGTGCTGCTTCAGCTGCATGGTAGTACTGCTGCTAGCAGAGATATTCAGACATGTGCACTGTTATACACTGTGATGTTACTGTCCTCATGTACTGTCAGGTGGACATTCTTGCTCACAGTGATGTCTTGGGGGACAAGGGTGACTGCAGTTGTGTCCGGTATTGTGAGCAGACACCTACATATTCATGGTACGGTATGGCACACCTGACTGTTACTACATTTCTATGCTGGATTGGGGGAAGGGGCACACCTGACTGTTTCTGCATGTCTACATAGGAGGGGGGCAGACCTGACTGTTACTACATTTCTTCACAGGATTGGAGGGCACACCTGACTGTTTCTACATTTCTACACATGATTGGGGGGGGCACACCTGACTGTTAAAATATTTCTACACAGGATTGGGGGGTACACCTGACTGTTTTTACATTTCTATATAGGATGGGGGCACAACTGACACTTGTACACATTTGCTATGACTGTACTGGTATGTCAGGTACTCCATTTCATTCTGTATTCTAACTTAGCATGCTGACTGGAGGCATATCAGTGTACTACATGTCTTAGCTTTGATTGACCTACATATTAGTTTCTGACTCCCTACCCTTCAGAACTAACATCCCCACTGCCTGACCTGCTGTAGCCTGTCTGTGTAGGCCTGGGGGGAGGTTACCCATTGTCCTCATTCAGAGGCAATAGCACAGCCTTTGTTTGTGTTTGTCTACACCTGTCCTGCTGACTAGGACTGTTGTTGGGTATGTGAACCTACCTGACTGGCATGTGTGAGTCATATGGACGCACATGTGGCCCAGCACATTTCCTGCAGTGGGTTTTGTCACCCTGTGTAGTGCTGGCTACTGTGGTGATACCAGTATTTGTTACAGATCTCATGGTGCCACTATAGGTGTCTACTATCTGCTGGCATACCATAAAGCCACCCGATTCCCTTACATGCTTACATCCATACCATAGATACAGGTAACAACACATTCTACTCCATTCGACAATTGGTAGGTTGATTGACTTACCTTGTGGGTGTGCCAGTATTGAGGATGGTGTTGGAGGGCTGCCTATGTCAGATGCACATAGTACACTCCCTATACATGGTTGAGCACAGGAAGTGTCATGTTTGGCATCCCTTTTACTGTATGTGCGAGTCAGAGAGAGGTGTCATTCCCTGGGTCCATACTGTGTCAGTGTATGTGCTCTGTGTTGCCTCTTTGCCAATGCCAGGGCATACTGGGCATACCTCCATCTGCCTACTGGGGCAGGCTCAGGTTGTTCCTCCACCGAGTCACTTTGTGCTTGTGCAGGCCTTGGCATTGGTGGGGGACTGTGTGGCCCTGCCCCATGCTGTTCCTGCTGCAGCTGTTTCCACAGGATCATATTGTGTAGCATGGCACATACCATAACAATTTGAGTACACGTAGCTGGTGAGTACTGCAAGGCTGCACAGGATGTGCCCAGGCAACGGAACCGTGACTTGAGCATCCCAAACACATGTTCTGTTATAAGTCTGGTATGTGCATGTGCCTCATTATGGCATTCTTGTTCGGGTGTGTGTGCATTTCTGATGGGTGTCATCAGCCTCGGCTCCAGTGTGTAACCAGCATCCCCCACTAGGTGACTGTAAGGGATGTCCCCATTGACAAATCTCTGGTACAGCTGCATCAGATGCCAGATGTGGGAATCGTGATAGCTTCCAGGGCAGCCAGCACACACATTCATTATAATGCCCTGGACATCACAGATGACCTGGCAGTTGATGGAGGGGAGACGCTTGCAGTTGATGTAGACCCTACCCTGATCACCAGGTGGTGCTTTGATGCACATGTGCATGCAGTCTGTAGCACCCACTATCTCAAGGTATTCTGCTATTTGGTGGAAGAGACACATATTGCTGGCCAACACCTCATGGGTGTTGAGGAAATATATGTACTCACTGGCATGTGCTGACATGGCATCCAGGAACTGGTGGAATACTCTGGATGCAGATGCCTGTGAGATCCCCATGATATCCACAGTTGAGCATTGGGAGGTACCTGTGGCTAGTATTCCTAGGCTTACACATACCTTGGTATCCATTGGGATGGGTTCTCCTCTGTCAGTTCTGTGTGTCAGGCGTGGCCAGCACAGCTCAACAATTTGCTGTAGGAGGTCCCTGTCCACCCTCTAGCACTCCACTATCTCCAGCTCATGTAGCCCCTGATAGGTTACCCTGGGTATGTACACCCTTCTCCATCTCTTCACTGTGGCTTGGTTGACAGCATTCACATCCTCACCACCCTTAGCCTCTTCCACATGTTGTTGTATGATGCCTGCTGCAGCCCCTATCATTTTGTTAAAAGTTTCCCACTTGTATACGCTGGTGATGTAGAGTATGGGAAAAACCAGACAGGAAGGTGTTCGCATAGTTTATAGTAGTGTTTTGGGCTGGGATGGTCTGCTGCCTGAGTAATTGGCTGATTCTGATACATTTCACCTGCCAGCTATGCTAGTTCTCCTAGATTACTTTCCTACTACTTCCCATTGCCTTCCTGTTTAAGCCCAGGGGTGCACCGCACAAACACAGTGCTCAAATGTACATAGAGCTGCTATTTCCTGGTTTACTTTTTTTTTTCCTTTAAAACCCAGTGCGCGGCATGCACACCTGCTTAAGCAATATATAGAGTGCTAGGCAGCCTCAGATACACCCCTTTGCTTAGCTGTGCTAAACTAGGAGTAAACCTGAGCCAGAGGGCTCCAATCCACTTACAGTATGCCTGACACCCCCCATGATGTCAGCTAATTCCTAGGCTTGCACTAAGCTATTCCTGCTCTTACACTGTTGGGAGCTGACTAGCTTGCAGGGGAAATCTGGGATTCACTATCATTCCCCTCGTTTGCATAGGATTGCCTGCTAATGCATAGTTACATGTCCCACACTGAGCCTCCCCCCCACCCTTAGCAACCACTATTCACTGGCCATGTTGTCTTCTGCCTGCCATTGACTACAATGGCAGAATAGTGATTTTAGTTAGAATGCTTATTTTAGATTTATTTTCTTATTTTCTCCGATCTCATTTGCGCGTCGTTGCCCTACGCTTAAACAGCTGAGATTGGCTAAAAAAAAATAAACGTTGATTTTCTTTTTTTCAACTGTTTTCCATGCCAATGGTCTTATACTTGGCCATTGGCAAGCTTCCTGAATGATATGCAGCCTTTATTTGGAGCTGTCATGGCTCCATTTTGGAATTTGCAGAAATGTGCTTGGTTACTAACCGAGTACATTTCTGAAGATTGCACTACTCCTGCACAGCCGGCTTCCAGCTTCCTGGATTGCAAATTCACCTCATTTGCATGTATTTCTCCTGCAAATGGGGTAATTTACATACAGGGGCTGAGTCTGTGCAGGACTAGTGCAGGAGCGTTCATGCACACCCCTACAGGCTGTTCCTGGATCGCATGGCAGACATATTGCCTGCTGGAGCTCATGCACTAATCCTGCATGTCGTGCAAAGCTTGCGGAATCCAGGGGCATATCACAGATAATTTGAGGGGACTCATGCATGGGATTAAGCATTTAGGAGCTGCATCTGTCCATTAGTAGTAAGGGGCAGTCCTAGGTAAATTTTCTGTTTCCCATCTATCAGTCTAAATTGCACTTGAAAATGGACAGGGATGAACTTTGTTTTATGTGGATGTCTGTTCCATAGCACTGATATCCTCTGAGAAATATACCTGTCCCTCCAAACTATGATGTTGTTGTTGCTGCAAAAGAGGTTTAGATCCCTAGACCAAGTATTTCTTATGCCATCTGACTTGGTGATGTGCAGTAAATCCATCAGTAATATGTTGGAGGATGCCTTGTATAGCACACACTGGTATACATGTAACACTATATTTTTAACTCTCTCTCTCTCTCATTACTGCGTAGTATTATTCTAATTTGTTTGTACTAAATAACACAAATAAAATGAGTGACTGATATATGAAAGCTAGATAAATAAGAAAGAAAATACTTTCAGCAGCATTTCTGTAGCTGAATGTCTGTAATTTGCTTAAAAATAAATGCTACTAAGAATGAAAAATGTGAGATCATAGCTCTTGGTAAAATGTTCAGGATATACTGTATCAAATGACACTTAATTTATAAATGAGTTAGGGTAAAATAACTAAAAAAAGTATGCTAGATATGTTACTATCAGTAAGTCATTATCTCAGATATTTCATAGTAAACTATAGGTTTGAAATGAACATGAAAAGGGGAGATATTTATGTACTTGCATCATATCTCATATCTACAGCAAATTGAACAAAACTGTATAAGTACTCTACCTAGCATTTGTATAAAAATTGTCTGAATCAACTTTTTAAATGATCTGTTTAATACTGGAAGTAATCTGACAGAATCTGACTACTATTCTTGGAAGTACCTGCATTACTGAATTTCATTTTGTGCTGCAATGAAAATTAAGAATACTGAAAATGTTATATATAAAAGACAGCCAAGGTAAAGTAATTACTGTTTTATTCAACATGAAAGTATGTAACCTATGTAAATTTTGCTAAAAGTGTTTATCTATATACATTCATATTAACAAAGTAATTAATTTCAGTAAAATTCAAATAGCTCATTAAGTAAGTAAATCAAAGTACTACAGGGTGCTCATAAACCCTTTACTTTTTTAAGTTCAGTAAAGTACTGTACCTGTTATATGTATGGCATACATGTAGATATAATTGGTTGCACTGGACAGTCAGATGCCAGACTACCAATCCAAAAGATTCTGTACATGATAGGAAAACTGTTAAAAGGTTTGGGGGCTAATTCAATAAAAACTACACACTGTGTAGGCATAGTGGCACAGCTCGAACACAGAGTTTGTAGTCTGTGCGATTCAGGAAACAAGGCTGGGGGGGGTGCATGAGTCTCCCAGCACTATTTCGGCACAGATGCGATTGAATTATGCAAATCACCTCATTTGCTGGATAACCATGCAAATGAGGTGAATTTGCAATCCAGGAAGCAGACAGGCATCTGTGTTGGAGACGTGTCCCCAGCAGAAATGTATGCAATTAGTAACCACATACATTACTGCAAAAATAAAAACGGGGGCATGACAACTTAAAGTAAAGCATGCATTATGTTCATTAGGGATGTCAATGGTCAGTGGCATGCCAAAGTGTTGAAAAATTGTAAAAATCAAAAAAAATTTTTGCATATATGGGGCTGTTTAAGCGGAGTGCAGCAGCACACAAATGCGATCGTGTAGAGGAAAAAAAATAGTAAAAATGCAATTAAATGTGAAACATTAATTCTGCCATTATACTGGGCAGCATGCAGACTCATAACAATGACAGGTAACAGTGGTTGCTAAGGACATAGGCTCTGGTCTAGTGGTGTAACTAGGGTATAAGCCAGTAGGGGTATGTAAATGAGCTAAATTTATTGAATAGCAAAATGGGAGACCATGTCAGCAGGGACCTAATCATATAGGAGCTATAATGCAGTGGTGTAGGCAGAAGAAGCAGCTGACATGAAAAGGGAGTGTGTCATGCTTGGTTTAAGCACATTGGAGCTCTGTGGTTTCTATTTGCACTCAGCTAAGCACAGTTAAGCAAGGGGGTGTGTCTGAGGCTACTTTGCTGTGCTTAGCTGGTTTGAGGACAACAAAGCATGCTGGTGTTTAGGGGAGGGCCCTTTCTGCTCAAAATTGTTTACGCTAGCTCCACGGGTTTGCATAGTATACCGCAGCACTTAAACATAGAGGAAATTGAAAAAATAAAAGGAAATAGCAGAATAAAGGAAATTAACTACAAATCACTAATAAGGCCTCTGCCACTCACACTGGCCCATTGAAACTCCTCAATAATATAGCTGGCAGGTGGACTGTATCATAGTCAGCCAATCACACAGGTAGCATCTGCAGCACACCAGTATAAAGTATGCAAACACACTTCAGTCTGGTTTTTCCCACAAACTCTGCACCATTGGAGTACACACTTGGAAATTTTAACTGACAAAATGATGGGGTCTGCTGCTGCTTTGCTACATCTATATGTGCTACAGACTGAGGACGGTGATGAGGATGATGCTGACAACCAGCCCAGACTGAGGAGGAGAAGAGTATTCAGACCCAGGGTAACCTTTCAGGGGCTACAATGTGCTGGAAATACTAGAGCACTACAGGGTGGAGAGGGACATACTACAGAAACTCACCGAGCTCTGCCACCCTTACCTTGGACACACAGCCAACAAAGGGGAACCTATCCCACTTGAAACAAAGGTATGTGTAGCCTTAAGAATACTAGCTATAGGTACTTTCCAAAGACCTACTAGGGACATCATAGGGGTCTCACAGGCATCTGCATCCAGGGTACTTCACCAGTTCCTGGATGTCATGTTAAGACATGCCAGTGAGCACATTTATTTCCCCAGCATCCCTGAGGAGAGGCCCAGCAATATGCATCTCTTTCACTGTGTAACACACTACCCAGAGGTACTGAGTGCCATAGATTGCACTCACATCCACATCAGAGCACCACCCGGTGAAGATGGTAGATTGTACGTCAACTGCAAGGGCTATCACTCCATCAACTGCCAGGTCATGTGCAATGCCCAGGGCATTGTCATGAATGTGTGTGTTGGCAGCCCTGGCAGTTATCATCACTCCCACATCTGGCATGCCTCACAGCTGTACCAGGCATTTACCAGGGGGGAACATCCCATATGGCCATCTCATGGGGAATGCTGGCTATGCACTGGAACCGTGGATGATGACACCCATCAGAAATGCACACACACACTCACTGAAAAGTGCCATAATGAGGCACACGCACAAACCAGGAACATTGTAGAGTGTGTGTTTGGGCTGCTCAAGTCACAGTTCTGCTACCTTGACATATCTGGTGGAGCCTGCAATACTCTCCAGCCACATGTGCACACATGTTCATAGAATGTGCCATCTACGTAATATGATCCTGCGGAAACTGTGGTGGCAGGAACATTACACACACATCCCCTACCATTGCCAAGGTCCACACAGTACAGGGGGACTCGGAGGAGGAACCCCCTGAGTCGGCCCCTGTAGGCAGATGTAGGCGTGCCCAGTATGCCCTGGTCTTGACACCCTAGGGACGCAGGGACTGACAACTCTCTCTGACTTGCACACACAGTAAAATTGATGCCACACACATCACACTACCTGTACCTTACCATGTATAGGCTGTGTACTGCATGCATCTGACAGAGATAGCCCTCAAGCACCATCCTCAAAACTGCCGCACGCACAAGGTAAGTCACCCTTCTTAGCAATAAATGAATGGAGTAGTATATTTTTGTAGCATATCTAAGGAATCTTTGCATGTATGCAAGGAAATGGGGTGGTTTACCAGGATAGCAGCAGACAACTGACAGCTATGTGGGACAACAGGAAATGTCTGCCCAATACTGGCTTCCCCAGAGTATGCAGTAGTCCCCTAGGTGACAAAACTCACTGCAGTGTATGTGGGGGACTAACAAACTGGGGGGGGTCATAGGTCACATGCATGGATGTCAATGCTGGGGTCCCATACTCACCCCTCAGCCTCTCCCTGCAAGTCAGCCATAGAAAACCCTGAAGAAATGTCTGGCAAAGGTCCACAAATAGGGACAATGATGAAATATTCCTCTTACAGACTTACACAGTGATATCACAGCAGATCTTGCAGTTGCATTAAGTCTCTGAAGGGTTAGAAGTCTAAAACTCAAATGTCTACCATTACATTCTAACCTTCGGTTTTTAATGATATGCCAGTATTCTCCAAGACAGGCACGACACTATGCTAAATGGAACCAAAATGTAAAGCCAACATCTGGACAGTCTGTGCAAATGTGTACAGTTGACAGGTATGCCCCCCCAACACACCCGTGTTCCCATAGAAATGCAGTAACATTTATGTATGTAAGGTAATAGCTGGACAGCACACATTCCCAGGGCTGTCCCAATCAACTTGATAGCTTGTTGCATGTCCACAATATGCAGGGGTCAATGAGCTATGTATATGCATAGTTAATACTGTCAGGAAGTGAGCAGCGCTTACTCTTGCCTGTTGTGGCTTAGTGGCCTAAGTACATTACTGTGGTTGACAGGGTTCATGTTCCAAGTCTTTCTGTGCCAACTATTTTGCATGTCAGCTACACCTACGGTAGGAGTTGTACACACTGTCCAGAAGTCAATATCCATTACTGCAGGAAAGCTGGACAAATCGGGGACAGGGGGCCACACATATTGAGAGTACACAGCTTGGAGTAACCTACACAGTGCCTAGTAGGACAACAGGTACCTGAAAGTCAGTGTACTGCCAGGTTATAAATGGCTGCCACCTTACTGTGTCAGCACTGACAACAAGTCACTGGCCACCATCCATACCCATGGAATGACAGGCTGTTACAGAAGGACCACAAGTATGCTTTGTATATCTGTTCTGCTTGTCCTAACATTGCATTTGCCTGCCAAACTATTTGCAAAACAAGAAATGTTCATGTCAAAACATCAATGGCAGACAGTGGAGAAGCAGATGTCATACCAGTATAAGAAAAAGCAAGCAAATACCAAACCGGTCTCCCAACTGTCTATGTTTGGCAGAGCATTATTAACACCCTGTCCCCATGTGTGGCCCTGTGTCTGACTGTCATATATGGGCCTGTCCAGATGTCAGTCTGTGATGGTTTGACAGCTAGAGCCAACATGTAGCCTCATAATAACATAGCAGCACAAACCATCTAAGGACCACAGCAGATGTAGTGGTGCAATGATGGACAACCTGCTAAATTGGTACACTCAGAGGTGTGAAGTCCATAACCCTGTGTGTAATGTTATGGCGTCTACCCCACTCACACCAGAAATACAAATACATAACAGCAGCCACTGTGGGCAAAATCTGTGAATGGACTACAGAAAGACAAAGAGACACACATAAGAGGAAGGGGAACCACTGGCCAGACAAATGGAGAATGTGCACACCAGAACAAATTGTGCAGTAACATAGGTTCCCTGCAGTGTATGGAGTCAGTAAACATCACCCACAACTACACAACACACAACCATCTAAGTGGAGGTCCTCAACAAAACAAAAACCCAAACAAAGGACAACTCAGAAGCAAAAATACATGAGAACTCTATAAACCTACACACCACAGACAATGCAGAGTCCACAAAACAGTGTCTCGCAACCACTAAGGCCTTACCATAAACCCAACATATTACTCATAGGAGACTCCATTGTGAGACACACAGATGTGCCTGTCACCAGGCTGGATAAGGAGAAAGTCATGCTTACTTGTTTGTCAAGTGCCAGAATCTGCTTTACCACACATGCACTCAAGTCACTCCACAACAGGTACTGTTATGACTCTGTCCTAGTCCATGGTGGTGTAAATGATGTCAGATGTACCTCCCTGGACTACAGCAAGACAGACATGATTCAGCTTGCTGAATATGTGTCCCATACAGATATGTCCCTAGCCATAAGCAGCATTCTACCATCACCAAGAATGATGGCTCAATACAAACAGAAAATGATTGTCAGTAACAATTGGCTTACTTACTGGTGTCATCCCAGGGAGATCCGCTGTCTGGCAGCCTGGGAACATATGATCAACAGACCACACTGCTTTGCTGGAGATGGCTTGCATCTGTTTCACTTGGCCTTCAGGCCTCTGGCAAAGGCCCTTGCCTCCCCCATAGTGCCTTTTTAGGGAAAGTCATGGGGTCCATACTACCAACATAAAACTCTCAACAAAACGCAAATTAAAGGCCATGCTGCTAAACGCTAGGAGTCTAAACAGAAAAATGCACTCATTGCAAGCATTCCTAACCCTGGAAGATGGTGGCATTTATGCACTCACAGAAACCTGGGCCACAGCTGTGGAGAACAGCCCATCCTTACCTGATCGCTCATCCTATCAAACAGCCAGACCCCAAAATGTGGTCAGCAAAGCCAAAGGAGGTGGAGTATAAATATATATTAGACAGACACACACCTCCAGGCTGGTCAAACAGTCCGACACACATGAGACACTCCAAGTGCAGTTAAGTTAACCATTGACAAGACCCCCGTGCAAATTACAGGTAGCTACAGGCCAACATATCTGACTCAGGATACCCACCCCACATATCTGGCCCTCTACAAATCTATCAAGATTTAAACCTTTACCTTGATCCTGGCTGACATATATTACCCAGCCATTGATTGGAAAACCAACCATGCCAGAACAGAAATGCACAGAGATTCCCCCATCTTATCAATGCTAAATCCTTAGGACAGCTACTTGATACCCCCACAAGATGTGATACATATGTCGGACTTGGCAGTAACCAACATGATTAACCACTGCAGCACCCCTACAATATCATCCTCCCTGGCAAGATCCAACAAAAATGTAGTCATGTTCGATATCGCCATCTTTTCTGAGGCCCCCTCTAGCCATGGTAAAATGAAAATGTCTCCCAAGCTGATCGCAACCACCAGAGGGATGGTATAAACAGCTGAACAGCCCCCTACCCCACTGGAAGAACAGACACCAATGTCCAAATGTATACAAAAGTACTATACCAGCATATATGTAGAGATGCATGGAATCAGGAATACCTGACAGGACAACATCATTGTCCGCAAGGGAGAGTAAACCTGTCTGGAAACATCTGCAATAAATGAACTATATAACAAAAGGATAACATTGTTGTCCAGGACCAAGAAGGAGCAGGTACACAATTGGAAGTAATCGCCTCTTAGTTTGAACAAACAAATGAGCACCAGTGCAATCCTGTAAAGGCAACTACGAGTCCAAATTGCCCACATCTAAGACAGACAATCATAAGGCCTTCCTCACATATGTCTGCATTCCCAAAGAAAGCTCCCAGATCTGTGCAGAACTGGTGGCAAGGACACCACATTCACAAATGCTGTAGATATAGCCAATCTACTGGCTAACAGATTCAGCGGAAATGGCCCCCTCTGCCCCCCCCCATCAGTAAAGCAGGACATCCCCAGTATCTGACCACCAACCCTTATCACTGGGGAACAGGGTATCACTGCCCTCTCAAAGCCAAGAAGACAGCCTCCATGGCACCTGAATACATCCCAGGATGCAACCTACATGAACTCAGGCATGAACTGGCAGCACCATTATGCACCCTACCATACCAAAGCATGAGTACTGCCTTTGTCACAGCCAAGTGGCAGACAGCCACTGCCATCCCTTTACACAAAGGTGGAGTGTTCACTGATCCAGGAAATTAAAGACCCATCAGACTAACTAGCCTGATCTGCAAGGCCATGCATTGGATTATCGTGGACCTCATTAACAGGAACATTGGCAAACACCAAATACTAGACCCCACACAGTCTGCCTTTCTCCAGGGGAGGTATGTCAGTGAAATCTGGTTGACTTTCCTGAGACAGCCAACAAAGAGGGAAAGATGGTGCACACCAGCCTCCTTGACTTGGCCAAAGCCTTACACACTATTCCCACTTGACCATACTACATGAACTCTGTCAACTATGCATCAATACATATGTTACCAGAGGGGTATCAAACTGGTTCATTGATAGAACCCACATAATCATAATAGGGGTAGCCAACTCAAGCAGTACACCCGTAATGAGTGGCATACCCCAGAGATTGGTCTGGGGGGCCTCTGGTATATGGGATATACTTCTCTGAGGTGTAGGCCAAAAACACTGCCCTATGGCTGACCAAGTTGACAGATGACTACAAGCTGGGAACAGTCATCAATACCTAAAGTGATGTGGACATCCTACAATAGGGTCTCACCAAAACAAATGACTGCTGCCAGAAACATGGCCTCAAGCTGACTGCCTGCAGATGCATCATCATCCCCTTCAGGGTGACTGATATCTCCACATATTCTCACATTAACAACAATATCTTACATACACAATCAGTAGTGATGCATTTGGCCACCCAGGTTGATAGCAACCTGAATTCTGAGCACCATGTAGCATCCGTTGTACAGAAAGCTTCATAGATGGCCCAAATCAAAAGTAAGGGCATCTCATCCAGGGACAAAGAGGTCACAA
This sequence comes from Protopterus annectens, assembly GCF_019279795.1. Lineage (NCBI taxonomy): Eukaryota > Metazoa > Chordata > Ceratodontiformes > Protopteridae > Protopterus > Protopterus annectens. The sequence goes on along the minus strand of NC_056735.1, from coordinate 1,384,279,778 downwards.
GATCCATGTATTCTAACCTTATAAGGCCAATTATTTTGTACAATGCCCCCTTCGGCATGTACCTCACTCAGCACATGCAGCAGCTGGAGAGACCACAGAGGTTCCTCACCGGGATAATCCAGGACTTCAAACACCTACCCTACAAAGATAGGCTAAAAGCACTGTCCCTCTACTCAGTTCCATACAGACTCCTCAGAGGTGACCTCTGTCTGGCATACAAAGCAATCCAGACCCTGCCTTGATGGAACTATTGCACATCTGGAAGTCAAGACCCACTCGATCAACCTGTAGGTGCAGCATCAACCTGGTCTGCAATATCAATAGGGCTGGTTGGTGTAACAGATATGTGTCCCACAGACTCCCTCATCTGTGGAATACACTCCCTGTCCAAATCAAGCCGGGTACCTCAATACCCCTTGTGAAGTGCTCCCTGTATAAGTGCATGGGAAACAGAAAATAGAATCCTGTGATTCCACCTATGTCCCTGCTGGACAGGGCTCTGGGTGCTGACATGTCTTAACACGGGGTACACTCTTGTCTGTGAGGGTTATAAGGGTTTCAGCGCCAATAGCCTAGTAACCTCATATCAATCTGTCAACCTATAAACAAATGTCTGTCAGTGGTTCACCACATTACTCTATACTGCTCTGCTACTGACATACATGGAAATCACAGTGCTATGTGGAATATACCACACCTATTATGGACATCTCTGCTCAGTAGAATGCACTTTGTACCCACACCAGGATATGACTTTTCAGTTAAGACGAATACCACACACGCAGGAGATCCCCAGCCAGTATATCACTGAGGTGTTGGACTGTTTACACAGCTTCATCACCCAATTGGCTGTAGCCACACCTCTCAACTGTCTGGACTGGGTGAGAATGTTTATAGTTTGGCTCATAATTTTGGTCTGTGCATCATACATCTTGTATTTCTCCGGTATATCACTGTGATGATCTGATGATTTCTGTCAGTAAGTAATGACACAATACATTTCAGTATCAGACATCATATATGTCAGAAAATGTCTGCTAAAACAATCCATGGTACCCTAGCAACATTCTACATTTATAGGAGCAATATTTACAGTATCTCCCTATGTTTGGGCCATTGTTCCCCCATGTTACACCCATGCACTGGCCCAGCAATCAAGGAGCCTCAATCCTCATCACTAACACCAGTGAGAGGCGTCCATATAGGCAAAGGATAATAAATACCCACACAGGTAAAGTACAATTTCCCTTAAGAACACACAGAGATCACAGTCAGTCTGGGGCTGGTTTCTCCCCTTCTCTCCATGTCCCCAATAAGACTCCCCACTGGCACAGCTATAGGGTCCAGATCTCAGCCTAGTGGGCAAGCTAAAACCTCTAGCACCAACTCTGTCCAACCAGTGCTTCGTGTCCCTGCCCAAGTAGCTGACACACACACACACACACACACACACACACACACACACACACTTTGAGATGAGTTATATACAAGCACACAGACACTCCTGGGGAAGGCTGGCACAGGTTCCTCAGCTGTGCCCCTTTTACCCAAACTATACAGAGTACTACTTGCCACCACCCACTAATATGTATCAGCTACTAAAATGCCCTTATGAAAGGGTGCCCAATTATACTGTGTAATATTATTATCCAAATGGTAAGTGCAACTGAACAGTCAAGGCTTATTGGAGTGGCTTGGCCACTATCACTATATACATGCAATGTACTCTAGAGCTTAAATTGTCTCTACACAAAACAGCCACAGTTGAAAGGTTTAAGAATATTTAATAATAAATAAAAAAACACAAGACAATACTTCTTACTACCCAGTGCTAGTCAAGAGTTCAGAGATCACAGGAAAATGCTCAAAATAATACAGTAGAAAAGTTTTGACATCAATACAGAAAAAAAGCTAATATAATCTTCCTAATTCCTAACTATATCTAAGAGAAAACACAGTTCTAAAATAAATGTACATACAGAACACAGGCAGAGTGCTGGTGAGTTGGATGTTCTCAAGACAAATGCTAAATGCTCTCATTCTTTCTGTCCTTAAATTGATAACACAGTTCCACTGATTCATTTCAGATTACATCATTTCTTTCTGCTTCCCAGGCTAATAGAAACTCAGAGGTTAATAGCCCTTTTGATCTTGCAGCTGGTCAAGAAGCCAGAGCAATAAAAGAAATTATACATCTAAATTCTAGCCATTAACTCTGGCCTCAAAACAATAGGCAAAATGCCTCCCTCTAAACATCTTGTCTCTGAGTTTTAGATCAAAGAATTTCACAAAGCTTGACTTATCAGCTTTCTTACAACAGGGTGCACTGTTGTTATATTTTTGCAGTTCAACATCCAATACAGTCTTTTCACATTTAAGAGAACAAGCCTGTGGCTTATATTAATATTTACAAATGACAGAATTATCTACAAAATTCTATCTATCTAGGCTGGCACCTAGATAGATAGAATTTAGACACCCCATTTTGGCAGGCTATCTCCAGATTTCTTGCACTAACAGGTTGAAAGGTATAGCTGTAGCACACAAAATCAGACCGGAGTACAACTATCTCTGGAATGGAGTCCCACTCTTATTATAGAATGTCATACTAGGCATGCTCCTACACTTAGAGAATTACAGCCCATGTCTAAACCCACATCGGACTATATAACTGTATTGTGCATATATGTCTTTGCATACAGACAGCTATGTACACCTTAACTGTCTTTACTCATACCCATCAGACAAGATTAACCTCAGCTAGCTGTAGGTGGTCCATATGTGATATATCTGCATCTGTTGCATGTGATATACAGACATATATATGGGCAACATATAACAATACTTCAAGCATACACATAGACATGAGGAAGAGAGAGACAGACAGAGAGAGAGAGAATCAGGGAGACACACACCGAGAGTGAGTCATAGACAGGGATACCCTAAAAGGCATAGAGTGGACAGTTGCATACCAGTTGTAACCAGTCACATGTGCCAGCATGAAGGTGAGCTCCATTGTGTAATAGTAGTGAGGTAGGGGATGTAATATCACATCACCCACCTTTGTGTGTGTGTGTGTGTGTGTGTGTGTGTGTGTGTGTGTGTGTGTGTGTGTGTGTGTGTGTATGTGTCTTTGTAGGTTAAAGTATTTTGAAGCCTTTCCCACCCAGTACACTTCCCATTGCCCTACTTTACAAGATCTGCTTATGTCATACTTTTGGACACTCATCACCCCTATAAGCTCTGTGGTGCGTGTGGTAACTGCATAACACTATAGTACAAATAACTAATTAGGTAGGGGTTCTAATCTCAGTCCTGGCAAATGTATGTTTGGAAGTGTGTGTGTTTGTAGGTTAAAGTATTTTGAAGCATTTCCCTACCAGTACACTTCTCAATGCCCTACTTTACAAGATCTGCTGATGTCATTCACCTTAGAAGTACCTTTGGCTCCCCAGCCCTATAAGCTCTGTGGCACATGTGATAACTGCGTAACACTATATAACAAATAACTAGATAAGTAGGGATTCTAATCTCAATTCTAGCAAGTGTGTGTGTGTGTGTGTGTGTGTGTGTGTGTGTGTGTGTGTGTGTGTGTGTGTGTGTGTGTGTGTGTGTGTGTGTGTGTGTGTTTGTAGGTTAAAGTATTTTGAAGCCTTTCCCAACCAGTACACTTCCCATTGCCCTACTTTACAAGATCTACTGATGTCATTCACCTTAGAGGTACTTTTGGACACTCGTAAGCCCTCTAAGCTCTGTGGCGCATGCTATAACTGCATAGAACTATAGTACAAATAAAAGATAAGTAGGGGTTCTAATCTCAATCCTGGCAAGTGTGTGTATTTGTAGGTTGAAGTATTTTGAAGCCTTTCCCACCCAGTACATTTCCCATTGCCCTACTTTAGAAGATCTGCTGATGTCATTCACCTTAGATGTACCTTTGGAAACTGCTCAGCTCTATAAGCTCCATGGTGCATGCCATAACTGCATAAAATTGTAGTACAAATAGCTAGATAGGTAGGAGTTCTAATCTCAATACAGACAACTTTGATACTGTGTGTGTGATACCATTTTGAGGTCTATTCCACCCAGTACACTTCCCATCGCTCAACTTTACAAGAGCTGCTGAAGTCATTCACCTTAGATGAACCTTTGGACACTTATCAGCCCATAAGCATTGTGGTGCGTGTAATAAATAGGCAGCACTATAGTATGCACATGTAGATAGGAAGGTGTTCGAATCTCAATGCAACCAACTATACTAGTGTGTGTGTGAAGCATTTCCCCTGTGGCTGTTGTGTGTGTTGCTTATACCATTTTAAGGCCTGTTGACCCCCTCCCCATGGCATTTCTTTAATGAGCCAGTTGATGGCATCTGCATTACAAGCACAGTCACATATTTTCTAACACAAAGGCAGTGTGGTGCATGCAATAGTCATATCAGTCTGTATTGTACATAACTACAGAGGTAGGTCATATAACAGGAAAAGTGTCAACTCTGTGTCCATGTGTGTTTCAATGCATGTCCCCATGCAGCTGTGTGTCTGTGCTTCAGATGGCTATATCATGTTAAGGGCCTGCGAACCCATCATTGGCAATCCTAACAGCCCTTGCAATTGCCACTCACTTGAATAGTAGCAGCAGACACTGCAACACTATACTAGCTCTGTGGTGTTTGTGTTATATATACAGCAGTATCGTTTGTACAACTAGGTAGGTTCAGATTCTGCTATCAGCAAGGGCAGGTCATGAGTGTGTGTGTGTGTGTGTGTGTGTGTGTGTGTGTGTGTGTGTGTGTGTGTGTGTGTGTGTGTGTGTGTGTTTATGTAAGTACATCCCCTTGCAGCTGTCTACCTGAGTTATGGCCACCAGCATACCTCTGAACCCCGCACAGAAAGACATCTGGTTAAATCCATATGAAAAAATGGGGCAAACACCAAACACTGAGCACAACCTTCACATATTGCTGTGACATGTATGGAAAGTAGATACCAGAACAGGTTGTGCATGTAAATGCACTTTCCAAAGTGTATGTGTCATTACATGACAATAGCTGTCATCAGTCTGCAATGTTAGTCTGTCATGATTTTCCCACAGTTGACCAGAAAACCACATTTTATGACAGATGGAAAGAAAGTATGTATCAAACATCAGGACAATCTGCAGACATATGCAGAGGTCACAGGTATGGCCACCATCTGTAACACCCTGCAGGTTGCAGTCCATGCTTGGCAAGGTGTGACCTGTGACAACAACTGAAACAGTAAAGAGGTCCCAAGAGTGTAGGACAACAAAAATGCCATATGGTCCTGTACTGATTGCATAGAGCAGTTACTGCACAGCAGAAGCACCTCAATGTTATGACAAATACTGTAAGTTAAGATAATGTCACACATAGAAAGTGTCATAGTAGCAAACCTGAGCAAGTCCTGTGTGTTGCACTTGCAGTGGCCATGGTATGTCTTGCCAACTGTCACATTACTACAGGTCGTGTCCTACACTCCACATTTGATAATGTCACAAAGCCATTCATTGTCACTTATGTGTGTGCAATATGTATACATGTAAAGGCCCTGTGACTAGCTGGTGCCCCCAATAACCCACAAGTATATAGGCATGAATAGTAATTGGCTCCACCCACATATGTAGGTACAGCCTAAGACTGTGTGAACTCTAAGTATTTTGCACTCTGTCATTGAAACACAAACTGCTGTTAACACACTGCGGTGAGCCATACAGTGGGTATGGAATGCTCTCAAGCTCCTAGCTTCAAGCTGTGTGCAGACAACAGTGTCAACATGCCATACAGAAAGTACATGTCCCCTTTATTTCACACATCACTGCCAACCCCATAAATACACAAACTGCAATGACAGGCCTGGGTACCCAGGATGGCAACATAGTTGCATTCAGGCACCAAATATTGGCAGTCATCAGGAATTGCTTGCATGTGGTTCACCACATAGGTGAAGGGACCACATCCATCCAAAAGGTGGACATTACCTCTGAATAGTCCTCAGTCAGTAAAATAATACATTAGCAGCATAGCCAGTCTGCAATGCACCTATGCAGACATCTGCTGAATCTATAAAGTCTATGTTAACTCCCACAAAGGTCAGCCATGTCCCTCAACACACACACATGTGGCATTGGTACAGGATAATATGTGCATTTATGAATATGTACAGTACAAGCTGTGATTCTACCCAAATCACTGACATTCACAATAGGTGTTTACTTGTGTGCATTACAAAACCCCACCCACAAATGCAGTTTCACCTGACATATGCATCCAGGTATGCAAAGGCTGCCACTATGAATGCTACAGTATTGATGTGATGACCACTGGGGCCTTACATGTACGCTCCTCAGCTGTTGACTCTGTGCCACCTACCTCCACGACAAATGTAAGGATGTGTGCCTGGCAGGCAGTGGCTCCACCAAGGTTAGTGTGGAACTCCTCTATTGGTGCCAGTGGTGCTTCTATAGCAAGCCCTCCACCAGTGTCAGTACGGTCCTTAGTTACAGCTGCAGTCCATTGCCATGAGTTGTGTATTAAGTCTGTGGCACAATGCCGGACCTCTTCATAGCTCCTGCCATGGTGTCCAATGATGATGGTCCCCACCATTTCTGCCCATGTTTTTTGCTGCATGTGTTGCTGGCTTCTCTCCAACAGTATCCTGTGATGTAGTCTTAGGGATTTCAAGACTGCCACAGTCTTGGCCTCCGTGTATGGTGGGTGACATCTATGATACATCCCACCTGGAAGATATGAACAGGGGAACACATCACAGGACCACATACATTGTCTACCATCGTGTACAGATCATACACATCCACATTTGCTAGCACTATCTACCACTAACACCCACATTATACCCCTGCCATCTATCAGTACAGTATGTGTGTGAGTATTATGATACCACCATTACAGCATGTGTTGCCCCCCTTATCCTGATGTGTCATGTTCCCCCACTGAGGACCTTTAATGTACATAAGCCACCATTCATCATTCACATCACACAGCATATGCAGCAGCTGGGGACATCATGGAGGCTCCCCACCACGGAATACCAGGCCATCAAACATCTACTGTACACCTATAGGCTATAAGGCCAACCCTCTACCCAGTGTCATACATACTCCTCAGGAGTGACCTCACTGTGGCATGCAAGGAAATCACGATCCCCAGATTGCTGGAACTACTGGCTGCATGAGTGCAGGTCATGCTCTATTGTGTTAACACACACACACACACACACACACACACACACACACACACACACACACACACGTAAGTGACCTGGACTGGCCTTGTTGGTCACACACAATCACCCTGCAGTGGAATGGGCACCATGTCCACATCAGGCAGGGTAGCTACCAACACCTTTGCAGGTGTAACCTGGTGAAATGAATGGTTAACAGCACATACACCCTTGGGATACCACCTGTGTCCCTATTGGATGGGGACATCAGCTGCTGCCTTGCATACACATGGGATAACTTGTGGCCTAGGCATATGGCTGCTCATGGCTCATAGCCTAGTAACCTGAGATGGTAGCAGGACTACCAGAAATATCCTGACTGCTGTGACAGACTGTGTTGTTATGTGTCCACACACTTCACTGTATCAACTGCTGGGTGCTCTCTATGAGCAACGTTACAGTACCAGGTCATCCAGCCTACATCTGGCAAATAGGTGAGTGGTACTACAGGTGCATGTGGACATTCCAGGAACATTGGAGGTACACAATAAGAGAGAGCGGTGCATATGTGGTGTAGGGTGACCTACTCACAGGTGTCTGACACCTGCAGTACCAGACGTCATTATTTTCTGACTGCAGTCCATGATTTGCCACTAATTTGCCAAAAAAAACAAGCTTTTACGGACAACATGGGCAAAATTGTGAGGCAAATTTCAGGACATTCTGCAAAACCCTGTACAGTTCAAAGGTATGCTGCAGACATAGCCATCAGGGATTGCTGTAGGTGCTGGACAGCAGACTAACAGGCAACAAGACAGTCCCAGAAGTGTTGCTGAGAGCTACTGTTTAAATTCCTATTTCCCATAACTGTATCCCCCCATCTGCATTCCATTACATACTTATTTGTTTGACATACCTGGTATAGCTCTGTACCCCCTTTTCAGAACAAAATCCACAAAAGGTGTTGTGACTAGTCCACAGTCTGTCTTCTTGACAAAAGTATCAGACCTGTTTAGCATAGGCATCAGCTCGCCTTTTGTAGGTAATGCTCATGAAGAGGTGATGGCCTGTGCACCAATCTGTTGCTCCCATTTGCTAATTGCATCCAGAACAGCCGGGCTGCTTTCCTATTAACCAAAGTCATGGCAACACTGTGCTATAATTAAGGCCTTCATGTGGGCCTTACCCCTTTTCCTGGCCTGTGAGAGGGACATTATGTAGGTGTTTGAGCTACAGCGTCACAGAAGGTAGTTGGAAATACTGTCCACTGTTTGGAGTGATGTGTTGTGTCAGTTTTGCATGCTATGTCTGCATGCCTCTCAACCTCTTAGCACAGGAAATGTGGACACAGCACAACAAAATGTGTGGACAAAGGTATTACTATTTAGTGACTTCCATCCTGATTATCATCCCAGTGATTTAGTAGTATACCACAACTGTTATGAGGAACAGGCCATAAATATGTGCCATAACCCTGGACATTCTGTGGAAATCTGTACAGTCACATGTGAAACTTGAAACATTTATTGTTCTGCATACTGATTCTGTGTCTGTGTGAGAGGCCCAGATACACAGTAATTTTGGCCACTATATGACAGAGTACTGTGTGACTGGATATCAGGATGTGTTCATATAACTCAGTTGCTGTACTCAAGAGGTCAGTTTGCCTACTAGTATGTTGCCCTGACCGCAGTTCAAATGGTTCTGTGTTCATAATTTGCAGTGCTGTTTTTCGCCCTAAAGGTATATCCCTATACTGCCTGATAATTACAAATGCATCAGCATACCAAAAACTGTACATATTTTCACAGAATGTCTGGAGTTTGTGCTCATATTTTAGGTCTGTTCCTCAGAATATTTGTTGTTTCCTGGCAGATAACTGGGATAATCTGAGTTCTGATGGCACTAAATAATGACAGAGGTTTGAGTTACAGACTTTGAATCCTTCAGAAAATGTATGTTAAAACAAATCATGTCACTCTAGCAACTTTCTTATATGTAGAAAAGTAAAGAAACTATTGAGGCAACACCACAGTAGCGAAGGAGACTTTAATAGCAAATAAAAATCAGCAAAGTAAAAGCAGTATACTACGTTAGCGTTTTCGCGTTCACATGGAACGCTTCATCAGACATACCAAAAACTGCTGTGGTTCACATTTAAATACAATATGATCTTCCTTTCAACTCAATAGTCACCAATCATTGTATTCCATTAATAAATCAATCAGCAATTCTATTGTCACTAAATTTCTATAGAACTTTGAAATCCCAACATTAAAAGCTTAGCATTTCTATAGAGAAGAAGAGACACAACCTATAAATATACATGTGTACAACAACTTTTAAAAGCTTATTGTTAAAAATATGTATATACCAAATTATATATTTATTTATAAATAAGAATAAAAAGAAAACATATAGTCTAAATCAGATGGATGACTTACATTAAAAGGACCACTAGATGGTAGTATGTACACGTTGAAATACATCCAAATCTATACCAATGGACTTAATGATAGAATTTCTTTAAAGCCTTTCTTGATTGCTAGACCTTTACAGCATTGAGATTATGTGGGCTATATAAATGTATATATAAATACATATATATGTATATGTATAGATTCATATACATATATATATATATATATATATATATATATATATATATATGTGTGTGTGTGTGTGTGTGTGTGTGTGTATATATATATATATATATATATATATCTTTTAAATATTTTTTAGATGTTTTATATGTTTATATGTTTACATACTTTGTACATTTCATATACTATATGTATTAGATAAAGTTTATGCTACAGAAAGGCCTTTTTTAAAGAATTCAGTGAATATGCATTCAGTATGTGACAGCCTTCGACTGATGTGTGGGATAGATTTTTCTTTAGTGAACAACATACTGCCGATGGATTGGTATAGGTTTAAATGTATTTCACTGTGTACATACTACTATCTAGTGGTCCTTTTAATGTAAGTCACCCATCTGGTCTAGACTATATGTTTTCTTTTTATTCTTATTTATAAATAAATATATAATTTGGTATATACATATTTTTAACAATAACCTTTTAGAAGTTTTTGTACACATGTATATTTATAGGTTGTATGTGTCTCCTCTCCTCTATAGATGTGCTAAGCTTTTAATGTTGGGATTTTAAAGTTCTATAGAAATTTAGTGACAACAGAATTGCTGATTAATTTATTAATGGAATACAATGATTAGTGACTATTAAGTTGATAAGAAAATCATATTGTATTTAAATGTGAACCACAGCAGTTTTTGGTATGTCTACTGAAGCATTTCATGTGAACGCGAACGCGCTAACATAGTATACTGCTTTTACTTTGTTGATTTTTATTTGCTATTAAAGTCTCCTTTGCTACTGTGGTGTTGCCTCAATAGATTCTTTACTTGTGGACTTGTGATTGTCATTGAGGCACTTTGTCCTGCAACTGTTTTTCGTTACTTCAACTTTCTTATATGTATAATTGCACTATGTAAAATATGTTACTATTATTGGGCCTCTGACCCCCATTTTTGTCAGTGTCCATCCAGTGTCTTGCACTAAGAGGTTGAGAGGTATGTGCATCAATAGATTCCCAGAGCTGATTTGTCATAGTGGTATGTTGCTCTGACTCTAGTGTAGAAGGTCCTGTATTAAAGAGTTGGCAGTGATATCTGTTTTCCCTGCTGCTAAATTACTGTAATGCATGATATGTTTGAAAAAGCATTACAAATTCCCAAAGTTCATATGGTGTAGTGGTACATTGCTCTGCCCATAGTGCACAGGGTCCTGGGTTTGAGACCTACCAGTGCCGGCTATTTTTTTGCTGGGCAAAACAGGGGCTGATTGAGACACTGATTAAAGTAGTTTTAAGCAGGTTTGCATGACACTAAGCAATGCCAAGAGGTGCTTAGTCCTGCTTGGCTCCACTTAGCCTTATTCCCGCTTAAACCTGTGTTAATTTCAAAAGAAAAGAAAAGAAAAAAGGGTGATAGGAAACTGGTGAAATGAGGGCAAGCAGGGGGAAAAACAATGTGAAAGGCAACTAGGGATGTGCAGGATGGGTGTAGGAAAGGACAATAGCTCTCCATTTTTTTCTGCAGCAACAGCTGTGAATGATGTGGACAATTTGGAATTTAGACCTTCACACCACACAGGGAGGGTTGTGGGTGACATACAGTACTTGAGTAATTCAGGGGTAAATTGACTGATGTCAGTGTACTTGGGGAGAAATGGAGAGCTATGTATGGGATGTTTTTTGGAGGGGGGACAGATGCCCCCCTTTTTTTTAAGGTGAGAGTGAGATGTTGGGGAAAGGTTCTAGATACATTTAGGGAGGTAAGTTGGATAGGAGAGGTTGCTTTTGCAATCAGACAAGACAGACAAGACAGCAGACAGGAGTGGTGTATCACACATGTGGGGGGGTAAACACCTTGGATGGGAAGGTGGTTGGGAATCAGAGGTCCATGAGCTCCCACGTGGAAACAGTGGGACCTAGATCCCTTCACGGCCCTGAAGGGGGCTGTGCTGGGGGCTGGACAACAGGGGCAGGCTGCCCCTGTAGGTGCACCAGTCACCCCTCAATCTGGCTCAGGCATGCATCCAACTCTGGATGACCCTGCGCACCATACCATGGAACCTTCTGTGGTTGATACGTTCCTCTTTACACATGTGCCTGGGGGGCTGGGCTCTGCCCCTGAGGCAGTTCCACCTGAGGGTGCTGCAAGACCAGTGGAGGAGGCAGTTCCGGGTTGGGTCCCAGATGTGCTGGGGCCCAGTGCCACAGCCAGATGAGGCGGGACAGGTGGATCTGCTGGGATCTGCCCTCTCAAACATGCTATGGTGTTGAGGTATTTCAAAATGTATTGCTTAGTCATAAACAAAATATTTCAAGATTAGTTATAACAACATGCGTGGATGTTCCAATTAACCCAGAACAATAGAAGTGAAACAACTGAATAGCAAACAGAACACATACATAAACAGAATGACAGCATTATAACAGCATGCTAGTTACATTTACAGCAACAGGCCACCAACAATGGCATTTGAGCAAGGTATGTTAATATGCAACCAATTAAATATATGAACAATAATAGAACACAAGTCCCAACATTAGGTTTTAAGAGCAACATACCTGTAGTATATGAATAATAATTATTGATGCAGATAAGGGGTGGGGGGAGAGGAAAAAAGTCCATTAACAACTGTATAGGCTTCTATTTTTCACAACAGTACTGTTCAATACTCTATAGGTCTGCCCTCACGTTACATCTAGCTATGGCTCATAGCTTCTTAGCACATATATGACTATTAAACTGTCAACCTGGAATGGTATGGGGCAAACTGTGACAACTCTGGGTACATGACTAGAGTGGATTTGTACATGTCAGGATTACATATATGACGAAGAAGGTGTACCCTGCACTGATGTTGTGTGAGTGTGCTACTGGCATACTTCACCTGGATTCATATCTGTGTCCAAGGTTATTGGCAGCAGTAACCACTAGCTGTGATAGTGTGACACTTGAGAGACATATACTGGGAAGAGTGCATGGTGTATGTACCTATCCTGCTGTCATTTGTAGGCATGGGGTTAGACAGTGGAACAGTTGTATGCAGTTTATTAGTATACCCTTCATGCAGCTACTACAAACATTTCTTTACCTGTAAGACCTGTGGAGAACATATCTGTTAGCACCACCTGACTGCTTCTACAAATATTCAAGATTACTTGAATGTAAATATTCACACATCTTAGTACCATTCCCTGGACTCAAACCATGGTCTGGGTGTGCAAAAATGAACAGCAGAGCTATTTCTCATCACACTGAGCTATTGGGGAACTGCTGTCTCTTGCTTGACTGAATTCTGCCTAATACTCTCTTGAGTAGACAGTCTGACCTTGTAATCTAAGTGTAGTGTCAACAAAGACTGAGGTGACAGTTGAACATACATGCCTGAGATTCATGCATGACAGATAGTGTACTGTGTATTAATCCTTTGAAATAATAAGATCTGGAATGCAGAGGTTAACACAAGGCAATGCTGCAGGGGACACACTATAATACAGTACACATTACTATTCAAGGTTCAGATCTTAGCGCAGGACATATTTATATCTTGTTTTACAGCTCCACAATCTATTGTTTTGCGTAACAGCTGGTTATTAGAACAACCTCAGTCAAGACATATTTGCTGTGAAGCACCTGTACACATTCTATTTCTTCAACAACATACCAGATTAAACACAACAGTTTGTGGTATAAATCTTTATTTGAGTAACATAAGACAGTGCTTTATAACAGTTCAGATTCTACTGTCTGGGGCACTTGTGTTCTCATGGGGGTTTCATATCATATATCCAGTGACACTATTTTATTATAACTCCTAAACTTTCACTTCGTTATCTGTCCCTGTAACTTTAATGTATTGGACACTTGTGTGTAACTGGAGCTTTTATACTTGGGTCTCCACTGCAAATAGGCTTCTGGTCAAGCTGGACCACCACAGTTAACATATTTCAATGAATACAAAACAAAAAAACATTTACAACATTTCCCTACCACGTGTAAAAAGCTGAATGGTCAGGATTCAACCCTTGCACCTAATGTACAAGTTCTGGTGTCCTAACCATTCAGCCAGTGAGGATCTACTGTTAAACTGCTGCATATACCTCTTTATTTTTGTTTAAGCATTGCTGAGTACCACACCGCACTGTGCAAATCCGCTCAGCTATGCTTAAACTTGACCTTTTCAACAAACATTAAAAGCATCTGGTTTCTATTTTTAGATGTCTGGCACATGTCCTTGCAAATGTCAATAACTACATCAGTAAATAAAATTAACATTAATATATAAATGCTTTCCGATGTAAAAGCTGAATGGTCTGTCTTCATATTCAGACAGTGCACCTACTGCACACAAACCCAAATCTCTAACCACTAAGCTAACTTAGCATTCAAATTTGCAGCTATGCATTTCTGTATAGCTCTTCACACGTGTTTAAGCACTGCTGAGCAATGCACCGCGGTGAGCCAACCCATTCAGCTATGCTTAACCTTCACATATAAATGAAAAAAAAATAAATTATTTCATACAACCATTTTAAATAGATATATTTCAGTTTATAACTGTCAGCATGTCACTTGCAGGCCACATACTCTTCATGACAATCCATGGTAATGTAAAACATGTAATTCTATCAATATTTAAAACATGCCCCTATTTTTGGCCCTTTCTCTCGCTTTTATTTAATGGCTTCATCCAGATTTCTTGCTTTAAGGCATTGAGGTATGTGTCCGAGGACACACTATTTACTGTAATGTGCTGTACGGGACTTTGACAATGCAGGAGGTGTGCTACAGTTTCTGTCACACACACCCTGCATTACATTTTATTAATTTGCTTTCAGTGTCTGCAGACACTGAAAGCATTTAAAAAGTGCTGTACAGCACTTTGACAGTGCAGGGGATGTGTTACAGATCCGCGAGCACTACTGCAACATGCCCCCTGCACTCATTCAGTGTTCATGTCTGCAGATCTGTCTCGGTAGCATGCCTTCATTAATATGAAAGGCATGCTGCTGAGAGGGGGATGCGGACGCGAACACCATTCACTCCATGTAGGAATAACACTATTCCTAAACAGAGTTTATTGAATCCAGGGGTTGAGTTATAAAGACTTTGTAAAATTATAGTTTAATTCATTCTAGAATATTAAGCAAATACCCTGAGATTTCCAAGAAGAGTGTGTGTTGTAACAGTGTACTGGACATTCTTACAAAAAATGCAAAAAGAGAAAGTCATTTGTTATAGAACAAAACAACTCAAACACACCCCCTCTAAGAAAAGACTAGAAAGCAATTTTTTATTGGACAATGTAAATTAGAAAGGCAGAACTGTGTTGTCTAAAACTGTATATAAATTCATGAATTCAGCTGTGAAATTTGTGAATCCATTTTAATATAATTCAAAGTATTCCCTGGCAAAATAAATTTAAATCATTCAATTGACTCTGTGGTGCTTTGACTTGCTTACTTAACTTGTTCTTTGAGTTTTTTCCCTCATATATTACTTTACTCCTACACTACTGCAAATCAAGTTCCAGTCCCCACCTATAAGTAATATTCCCCGATAAAAGCTAATTATTTCTCACAACTTTTTCTTAAGCTCAATACATGCTAGTGCAATCCTCCTACCTAGTCAATAGCATCTTGCTACTTCAAATCTACTAGCATTATTACTCCTTTTACCTTTGTCTCTGACATTCTGGTGAATATACATCCTGAAATCTTTGTCAAATTCACATACTCATTTCTTTCCAAATGTGTCTCCTACAGCATTGTTATTTCCACTCTGTATTTCTTGGTATAATTCAATACTCTTTTCTTTTTGTATATACCTGTAAGGCTGTTTACATTTCAAGATACTATGGCTAGTGTAATCATTATGACACAAACCTATTATTCCCACTTATACATGACAGTTTTTTGAATGTGCATTTCCAGCATTTGTCTTACATGACAGATTTATTTGAATGTGTATTTGCAATGTTTGCCTTACATATGCACTCTAATGTTTGGCAAGCTGATCTTTTATACAGTTGTTTCTTCTCATCTTTGTTTGAAACTAAGTCACATTTCACAACACATTTTGCATTAATGAAAACCCACAAATAAAAATATAAATACATTTTCAGAGGACCCCATTTATATTTTCATCAAATAAAGTTTAATCCTCCAGATATGAACAAATGCTCCAAATTGACAGTTGCACCCACAGGTATAAGCTAATCTAAAATTACTAGCCAGAAAAATACTGTGCAAGTCCAAACACTCAGAAATAAAGTAAAATCCTTTAATGAAATCACAGTTAAGCACCTCTGTCCTTAGAGCAGTCAGGGCTTCTTCAGAACTGGCAAGAAACTTTAATTCACCACTAAATAACATTCAGAAATTCATGTTCATGGGTTCATAAGTTCCTAGGTGTTTACTAGGCTAATGACCACAAGGGTATTTTAAGTCTAGTCATGCACCCCAAATCTCTGACAAGTTTTGATACCCTTAATAAGTGTAAGCAAGGGTTTGGGAGATGAAACATTTACAAGCAGGGGCCCGGGAGATGAACCATTTACAGGTTGCATGTGTCCATTACAGACATAGGTGCCAAACTAAGGATGAATTTCCTGTTCCTCATCCAATTGTCCAAGTTGCACTTGAATTGGGTTTGGGAGGAACTCTGCCTTACATGGATGGGGAGCCTGTTCCATAGACAGGGTAGTCTCTGGGATACATACCTGTCTCTACAGCCAGTCCTATTTATATCACAGGCAAGGTTTAAGTCTTTAGAATGGATAACTCTGGTGCTATTTGTTTTCTGGATATGCAGTGAGGTCCATCAGAGTGAGGTCTATGTATGCTGAGCATAGATCTCCCCTCAAATGCGTGTAGGAGATATAATACAGAGATAGGGTCTTGAGGCTGTCTGCATAGAACATTTTACTTATGCCCTTTATTCTTTTAGTGAGGACTCTCTGTGGATGTTCCAATTGTTGGATATGCCTGGTTAGGTACATGCCAAAGGGAATACTGCACTCAATGATAGGTCTGATGAATGTTGAATACAGTGGAACAATGACTTCCTTGGATATAGATGCCATACCTTTGTTTATAAGTTGCACAACATGGAATGATTGGGTCTACTTCACCCTGTTGAAGGCTGACAATATTGAAGCTGATATTGTTGACACCAAAATGTTGAAAGCGAAAGCCATAGCGCATGTAAATGGAAATCTCTGTAAGGGGAGATTTCCATTTACCTCAATGTAGTGTGATCTTGGAGTTGATATATTTAAGTAGTGGGGGTGGGGGGGGTGCAGGGGGAAGCCCCCTGCATAGAGCAATTTGTGTTGTGTTTAGGTGTTTTTATTTTGTGTGTGTTCAATGTTCGGGGGTTTCGACATTTTCGTGTTGATTATAACGCTGTCAACAATTTGAGTTTTCAACAGCGTAATATAAACACAAATGATTTGCTCACTACTGTAGACATGTGATGGTCAAGGTCTAGATTACTATTGGTGTGTTGTCAATATGATAGTAACAAAAGGTGGATGACTTCCCAAAAGGTACCAGTATGCATTTCTTGGCATTTAGTTTTAGTCCATGGATCTGACACCAGTTGTTTGTCTGTGTTAGCACCTCCTGGAGAACATTTGTGTCAGTGTGGGGTTCAATGACAGCTCCTAATTTGCAATCATCTGCAGATGTAGTCAGCCAGAGACCATTGACATTGGCCTTGACTTTAGAGAAGTAAATGCCAAAAAGGAGCATTCCAAGGACATATCTCTGAGGGACTCCACTTGTGACTGGCTTCTTTGTAGAGGTGGAGTCCCCATTTCTAACTACCTGGGTCCTGTCTGAGAGCCATTTGGCTATCCACTGGGTGACATATGAGTTTGTACCTAACCTCTTGAGCTTGTCAACAATGCCCAAGTGGGGTATTGTGTCAACTGCCTTGGCCAGGTCAAGGTAGGCAGTGTGAACCATTTTTCCCATATCCCTTGCTTTTGTTACCTTCTCAAAGAAGTTCATCAGGTTGAGTAGCATGATCTGCCCTTGACAAAACCAAACTGGGTTGGGTCCAGTGTCTGGAGGTTTACTATATCTCTATTGCTCATTTCCATGATAATTCTTTCCATGGCTTTATATAAAAGACTAGTGAGACTTGCGGATCTGTTATATCCATGGTCTGTAGATCACCCACCTTTGTGAAGAGGGATGACTGTTGCTGTTCTCCACTCATGAGGCACAAAGCCTATTTGGAGGCTACAATTAAATAGTAATTCCAGAGGCCCTGATAGGTCATGTTTCATGCTATTTAGAAGGCATCCTGGGATACTGTCTGGGCTCATTGATGCAGTTTTCTTGGTCTTAGGGAAAGCATTAAGGATCTGTTCCCTAGTGATGGTAGGGGGAGTTATATTTGATGGTATTTCCTGAGGGAAGTTTAAGGGGTAGAGGTGGCTAAAGTTGGAGCTGAATTTATCAGCCAGAAGGTTTGCAATATCTTCTGGCTCAGTATAGGTGGCTCCATTTTCAATGAGCTCTGCACAAAATTGTGTATTGCCTTTGAGGTTGCAAACATAGCTAACGAATGCTTTGTGGTTTCCCTTAGCCTGGGAGGCCAAACTTACCTCAAATTTGGCTTTATTTGTCCTCTGAGTTCTTTGTTTAGTTTAACAGGAGTGCTTTTATCCTGCTGGGTGCTGCACCTCCTAATTTTTCCATGATTTTCTTCCTTCTGTTATACAGCCTATTGATTTTGTGATTCCACCAGGGTGGCTTGTTTTTTGAGTTAGTTCTGTACTTCTTCCTGGTGGGTACAACTGCCTTTATGCAGCTATTAACATGCTTGTACATGGTTTCTGTGAACAGTTCTGCATAGGCAGCAGTGTTCTCAGGGTGTATTGGGGTTTGAAATTTATATATATAAACTCAGAGACTGCTATACCTTGGGGAAAAAGGGAATAATCTGAGAAATGTCATTTTGAGAATTGCTGTAGCAGGTCCCAACACTTCAAATGGTTAACTTGTTCATTTCTTATGTTATCTTATTCACACAGGCTATGCCTGCAAATAGCCAACTGAGATCAGTGCACTACCCTGGTAAAGAAATATAAATAAATACATATCTATCTTCCAGAACAAGATGGGAGTTGGGGGAGACCTGGATTTAAGGATATCTGTTGTGTCCACCAAATTATTTCACTTCTGTCAAACCCCAACACTCAGATTTGAAAAAAAAAGGGTGTTGGTGCTAGGAACAAAGAAACGTCAGATACCACTGCATCTTTCTCATGTGAAGTCTTGCCAGGGACATTGTGAGAAACATAGAAGTCATTGGACACAAAATCCTGAGGTATTCCCTCACATTAACTGAAGTTTGAGTGGAAAACACCAGAAGTAGAAGTAGATATAGATCTAGTTTTTCATGCGGAAGAAAAGTTTTTCTTTTTTAACTTTGGCATCTATTTGACATCCCAGAAATGCAATCCTGTGAGAAGGAGTCAAGAAAGGCTTTCAATGTTTTCTTAAAATCCCAGTTTGTTAAAGAGATCTCTCACTCAAGAGACAGACAGAGCGAGAGCAAGAGAGAGAAAGAGAGAGAGATTCCTGACATTTTGAAAAAGACTGCAAAGATAAATAAATCATCTTAATATAGAAAAATGTGGATACCCTGTAGCCTGCAATGAGATGCAACTGAGCCTAGAAACTTTGTGAAAACCCTTGGTGCAGTGGATAGTCCACATGATAAGACAGAGAACTGATAATGCAATCCTAACAAATAAAACCTTAAGAAATGCCTGAAAGCTAGATGAACAGGGATGTGGTAATAAGCATCTTTTAAATCTAGCATTATAAGGATGCTTAAATGAAGAAGAAGAGGTAACAGGATGTGAAGTGACACCATTTTGAATTTGGGCATTATCACAAACAGATTTTAGAAAGAAAGATCCAGAACTGGTCTCCAAGCATTTTCTTCCTCTGATACTATAAATATCCTTGAATAAATCCACTTTTCCACCTACAAAAGGCAAACTAGTTCTACCATTCCCTGGGACAATATGTGATGAAAGACAGGTGGAAATAAAAGAATCTGGTCCAGTGGATGAGGGATTACACCCTGGAAAGGAAGAATTTCCTCCTACTGCCAACTGTAACCTTGATGAATGATCTTCAGACCTCACTTGTCTGAAACTATATCTTGCCAAAGAAAAAAGTGGAGATTCAGATTTTCTGGAAGGAAAAATGGAGTATTAGGGTGGGGGTGGGGGGACAAGGTCCCTTAGACAGATTAATGTGACTTGTTGGACAGTCCTTGGGTTTGGAGGTTTCCTGAATTATTTTTGTAGCCCCATTTGCCATTTCTGCTTAAACATCTGTTTACCTGCATTTTGATGAGACTGTGTATTTTTTTTTTTTGCCAGAACTGGATGAATGATGAGAGAATCCTTTAGAAAATTTGTAAAAGGAGGGCTGAAAAATCTTATAGATTCCCTGAATCAACTTACCCCTCTCATCACACTTTTTGAACACCTCTGCAGCAGAGGGACCAAATACTAAATCACTCGTATCATTGAAAACAATCTGTACTAATTCATTTCCAACCCCCACCCCCACCCCAAGGAACATCACTGCATCACCCTCTCCAAAGCCAAATGGCTACCAGTCGCCTACAGAAATTCGCTCCTTTTAGGGTCTCTTATTTTCAAACTACTTAAACCAGGTGCCTTCCTACCTCCATCGGCCAAAGTCCATAATAAAACCACCCCCTACAACCTCTGCAATCTCTCTAAAATTAACTTAGTCACTACAGACACCAAAGTGACATGTATCAACCATTCCTTTTCTGTCCTTGCATCCAAACTCTGGAAATCTTTCCCCCATCACCTAAAATATGTCTCCTCTTTCCCCAAGTTCAGACCACAGCTTAAAAGACACCTTCATTAAATGTCTGACTACAAGTGTTTTTCAAGTGGACACATAACCTAACTCCTCACCTGCTGTTTCCCTATCATGTTTAGTACTAAAATTAATTCACATTTGGTTTTCTACATTATTAAAATTTACATATTGTTTCAATTGTTTTGGGATTATCTGCCTTCTGCTAGTACTCTATGTTTGTAAATTTGTTGTTTTATTTTTTTGTGAATTTCTTCACCTGGGCTGTGTCTCCAAATTGTCTAATGTGATTAGTCTACTACTCCAGTAAACAAACTAACTAAATAAATAAATATGATATATTCTGTTCATTTAGTGACTGTAGAAATAACAGAGATATTTTGAACAGCATAGATGGCTTTTCTCCTCACTGATCAAACTTCATAGTTGTGGATATTTGCTTCAGCTATCTTCCTGATACACGGCAGCTACTCTAGGAGGAAAATAGTGCTTCATCTGTTGTGCTCAAGCTCTCTAATCTTCACTAATAAACTACAGCTCTCTGACATTGTGTAAATTACATCTGGTTAAAGAGAATTTCAAAACAGGAGATGATTCAGTACTGGGCTTCAGAAGTATCAGACTATAGATTGCAATAGTTGAACAGGCAGCTATCATTTAGAAAGATATGCTAAGTTGGGATTTAAATAGTATTTTTCAGATGGATCTGGCAAGTCATTTGTACTGTTCATCAAAGTAAGATGCTGAGCTTAGAGTTTTGCTGATCTAGGCAGTCTCTGGTAAAGTCAGAATACAACGAAATATATGTCCTAAAACAGCATTACTGAGTCTTGATGGCATGAGACAGGTTGCTATAAAGTACAAGGTTCTCCAGTCACTATCCTTTTTGAAGAACTATAGTGTGGAACAACATGCTGTGAAGAAGACCAAAGGCCAGAACTGTTGACTGAAACTGTATTAAAAGAAATAACACTTTATACTTTACTTAGATGGCTACCCAAACTGAAAAGAATATCTATTAGACAGTTATTTAGCAGTATGGGAGTAAAATTGTCCAGTTCTTCATTGTTAGCAAGGTGAAAGCTGTACTGGTCAACTTTAAACACTATCTGAAACTCTTGCAGTTTACAGATAGAACATTTTTTAGACACTGTCACAATATGCTATTGTGGAGGCCTGAAGGTCCACTTACAAAACTGTTCGATGAAAATGCTCCTTTTGGTAAGAAGTGTGTCTTTGGCATCAGATGTTTTCATAAGCAATTTAATGATTTTGTATTGTGGACTTTCTATGTAGCTTGAATAGTGGATGTTATTTCAGATAGCAATCTTGCGTGGCAGTGTTCATAGCATGCTGTTTTCTCAAGCAGTAAAGACTATGCTGGTGTGGGCTGTGATTAGTGACTTGTCAGGAAAATAGGTACTTTAATGGCCAGTTGTGTGGCATAGTGGGATAAACTCTACTATGACTCAGATGACACGATTACAGTTAGCAGCTTAGTCATTGGCAGAGGGACAGGAATGAGTGACATATGCCTGCTTATTTATCATGGGGGGAATAATGGTTCCAGTGAGCGGATCACCACTATGCAAGAGGAAGCTTGTGCAGTGCCAAACACAACTGAGAATCTTGTGGTCATAGACTTGGTGCTTCCAATCTGGTAACTGTAGCTTTCATTGGCATATGTCCGGAAGTAATCATGCTCATAGGGAAAGGCATAGCACCATGGTGATGCTGTTAGCTACGCTGGTCACCTACAGAGGGATTATGTCTTAAAAAGAAATATCCAACTGTCAGTTTTCATTAGGATATTTTTGTGTACTCACAGACAGATCAGTGGTGTGGCAGCATCCAGGGGTATGCTAGCCATTCATTGGGATTTAAGGCTGCAATGGAAGTTCAGTGCTGATACTGAACCTCTCCTTTGGGCTTCAGGTTGCTGGATAAGATGATCTGTGGCATGGAGCCTGTGATCTACTCAGTAAGCAGTAGGCTGCAGGAATGGCTCATGGCCTGTGGCTGGCTTGGGTAAAACAACTTTCATGTCTGTCTGTCTAGATGACAGTTTCCTCCATCCAGATCTCAGCTATCTGAGTCAGAGGACACAATGTCTGGAAAGGAACAGATGAGCACAACTCATGGAAGGAAGGCTGATGGCAGGCAGGGAGGCACAATATTTATGGAAAAGAAAATAAGCATTTCAATGGCTTAATTTACTTTTAGTTTTTTAAGCACTGAATGTGATAGCTGCTCCACTGAGAATATCAGAAACAAACTATAAAGTGTGTGAAATCCAGAAAAAAGCTACCAGGTTTGAACTATAGGCTTACAGTCGTGTGCTGGTGGAGGACGAATGCATTACTGATATATGGTAGTTTCACTGTAAAACAGCCAAAGTGTGAGAGAAAATGAGAATATCCCAGTAAAAGTCCCACTGAGGAAAGATGCCATTACTAGTTCAGGGAAGTTATTAAATGAATGGAAATTAGCCAGAGACAAAGGTCAGTCCCCTCACCTGACCTTTTCAGAAGCTAGCTGTCCCACAGAGCACATGAATGCTGTTCTGCGCTGTAGTCCTTAGAGGAAACACGATTATAAAATATAATATGGTCCACAAAATACTCATATTTTTTGGTACCCAAAAAGTGGCACAGCAATAGTACAGATATATTGCTAATGGAGATTTGAAAGTCTAAAACAAACTATGTAAAAGCACAAAAAGGTAAATAGGATTAAAAATGCCACACTATCAGAAAACTAAAATATGACTTCTATTATTTCCAGATGGTAAAGTAAATATCTCGCCACCTAAAGGTTAAGCTATTTGTATTATAATAAAAGTACACATATCTGTAACTGGTACACAGTTAATGAATATGATAGACCTAAAACAAGAAAAGAGGGAGGGAGTTTGTGTTGCAGCAGGGATCTGATTATTCGGATATCTACTGCTATTGTACATATTCATAAAGAATTGTACCATATTTATCATTAGAATCATCATCTTTCACAAATAGTTAGACTGATGGTTTAAAACATGCATTTGATTACAACTAACACAAATTCTGCTCTACCTCTGCCTCTAGACTGGACTTTCAGTTTGTAACACTTGAAGGCTGTGAGAATGGAACTTAAGTGGCAACCTCATAAAAATATCAGGCAGATACATTTTTGAGGAAGTCAGGATTTGTGCTAAATTTTTCAACTACAAGGTAATGCAGACGGCCATCCACTTCAAACGCACCTGTTTAGTAACTGAATTATCCCATTTTCCTTTCATAAATGACATACACAAATGACTCGAGAGACTTCCAAGATAGCTGCACAAGCTTAATTTCAGCTATCCAAATAGGAAGGCAGAAACTCAAAAGAGA
Source organism: Protopterus annectens (assembly GCF_019279795.1). Lineage (NCBI taxonomy): Eukaryota > Metazoa > Chordata > Ceratodontiformes > Protopteridae > Protopterus > Protopterus annectens. The sequence goes on along the minus strand of NC_056735.1, from coordinate 1,384,255,720 downwards.
CAGGCAGTGAACTCTGTTGTTTTTTTTTTTTTTTTGGGGGGGGGGTAAATTTCTGGATGCCAGAAAAAAAGAAATTCAAAGATCCGGAAAGAAAATCAACCACAAAAATTGAGAAAAACACTAACTTGAAAAAATTCTGCAGCTGTTCTGCAAAAAGCAGTACATGCTCCAGCTTTGGTGCAACACATGACTTCCAGTTAACTATTGGAAGAAATAAATCAAATGTAAATAGAAGAAGCTTTAAACAGATATTTAGATGAGGTGATAAATCTGCTAAAATCAGAGGTCTAAATTAAGAAAAGCATGGCTGAATATGAGACTGCTCAAGATGAGATGCTTCAAGAAATAATAGAATTAGAGGACAGAGCATACAGGGAAAACCTGAAATTTTCTGCTGTACCAGAGAACCTGGAAAGAACAGATTGTATTCATTCTATGAAAGCACAAGTAAGCAACTGGGCTGGTATTCCAGAGCAGGAGTTGTTAATTGAAAGGGCACATCATGTGCATGCTCCAAACTTGGCCATGTGAACGCAACCTAGACCTTTAATAGTAAAGATGCCATCCTACCAGCAGAAGGAGGTGATTCTGACAAAACTGGCAGAAGAACAAATTACTAAAAGTGAGATACAGTACAGTGCTTGTGGAAAATGATTACTCACATGAATATATGACAGAACAAGAAAAACCTGGAAATATTGGACTTTTAGACTTTGTTAAACTTGTAGCAGACTCTAAAGCATGTGCCCTACTTAATGCCATTAATGTTTGGAGGAACACTTAAGAGAGGGAAACAGGAAGGAAAGAGCTAACTGTAAGTAAAACAAACTTTTGCTCTTAACAGTAATATTTGTATAGTGCATAATATATGCGTGTTATAAAATAAAGTTTTTTCAGTTATTTTCAAGTGTAATGGGGAGACTAATGTAAACATATGCCCCATGTTTTCCTTCTTTTCTCTTTTTCTTTGTTCAGTCTTAAGAAAAGAAGGCACTGCAATGTAAAAAAGGAAGAAAAGTCTCTTCAAAAGAGTATGGTACAAGAAAAAATGATGTAGTTTTTCTCATTATTGCATAGGGTAATGACTGGATTAAGGCTTTTGGCTTTATCTAGTAACAAGTTTTAAGAGAAAGCAAATAAATAAAAAAGAACATTAAATATTGTGACGTCCCTCCTATGGGCCAGTAATCAAAGAGCCTTAATCCTCTCCACTGACACTGAAGAGGGACATTGACTTGAAACAAAAATGGATACACACAGTATTTCTAGATGCAGTTCTATGCACCAAGCACAATTTCCCTTAAGAGCACACAGGGTACATAATCATTCTGGGATCTGGGTCTCCCTCTCTCTCTCTCCAATAAGACTCTCAACTGGCACAGCTATAGAGTTGAGTCCTCAGTTGAGTGTTCCAGACCATGTCCATCGCCACAGTCTCTGTGAAACCAGTGCTCTGTGTCCTTGCTCCAAGTAGCTGACACACACATTCTTTGAGATTTGATTTTCATATACACACACCGAGGAAAGGCTGGCACAAACTTACCAGCTATGCCTCTCTACCCAGACTATAAGGTAGTTACTGCCACCAGGATACTCCAAAGCCAGCTACTCTAAGGCTCTTACAATGGTACCCAATTATACTCAGTAAAATTAATATTAATATAAATGGTAATGCTGACCAAACAGCAAGGCATTCAGGGGCAGCCACAGTATCACCAAATAAATATAAGTACTCTCAAAGGTTAGAATATCCGCTAAAAAACAGCCACAATGAAAAGTTTAAATATATTTAATAATAAATAATAAAAAGAACATGAAAATACTAAATATGTATTTACATTAAACACCAGTTTCAATTACAGGAAATATTAAAATAACACAGATACAGAAAAAATGTACTTAACTAAGCTCACTATATTTTCCTGACTGATCTAAAGAATTAGTATTCCCTGTTTACTTACTAAAGCAAGGCAAGATGAAGCAAGTGAGTGATGCTTCTCTGTCAGGTTTCAAAAACAGACTGCTCTGAGACTTCTGTCTCATCTAGTATTAAATCATCATTTCAGTGCTGTATTACAAAATGAAATCACATACATCTGGTCATCTTTCTGGTTCCCATACTACCCTCCTTTACTAGAAACTGAACCAGAATCTCACGCATATATGTTACCATACACACAGATAGAGCTTTGCTAAGATGTGTTATAACGGGTCTACTACTAAACACCGACACGACGATTCCCCGACACAAAACTCACCGATGCCAAATAACCGACAACACACAAACCCGACACAAACCCGACAACGCAAAACACCGAACACCATTACACCGACACACGGAACGCAAACAACACACGACACTACATAGCATACACACTAGCCCTGACCCAAACCCTAACACTAAGGTCTGACACTATCGCACACTTCACCTACCTGCACCCTAACCCTAACTCACTTAACCCACCCCTAGCCCAAGCTCCGACACTAACGCACACATCACCTACCTGCACCCTAACCCTAACTCACTTAACCCACCCCTAGCCCAAGCTCCGACACTAACGCACACATCACCTACCTGCACCCTAACCCTAACTCACTTAACCCACCTCTAGCCCAAGCTCTGACACTAACGCACACATCACCTACCTGCACCCTAACCCTAACTCACTTAACCCGTCCCTAAACTACAGTCCCTCACTAGCACACACTTACCTTACCCGAACCATACCTCCGACACGAACACACACTCACCTTTCCCACAGCCTAACCCGACATCCCACAATCTCGAGCACTTACCTGACCGCTCCTAACTCCGTCACTATCGCACACTTACCGCGTCGTGATCGCACATTCCCTTGTCGGTCTTTCCGCTGTCGGCAAATCACCCTGTCGGTACACTTACCTGTCGGTCATCTGGCGTCGGTGAGTTTTCTGTCAGGGAATCGTCGTTTCGGTCGTTAGTAGTAGACCCGTTATAACATCTGGAAACCATAAAACCATTTCAACACTTCCACCCTTCCAGAGTAGCAATTAGTTCAGTGCTAACGACAATACAGCAGGATTCCTAATCCTTGTTTTTACAGACATTTCGTCTCTGGCTGCAAGCAGAACTGTAAGATACAATCTTTATGGCCTATCAGTATTGAGACTATTTTTTCTAAAAGTTAGCTGGGGCTGAGCTTAACCTCTTTTCTTCCAGTATCCTCTGTTACAATATATGCATTTAATCAGTTACAATAGTACAGTGTGACATACATGCATATTTAAACAATCCAACAACAAACAAAGTCACACACAGCTAAACATGCACTGTTCATTTACCAGTAAAAATAACAGTAAAAACAATTAAAATATATATCTTTACTTCATATAAAAAATAATAAAAACTGTAAGCGTTTTCATAACTGATGGTCTGATGAAGCAGCAAGGACAGTTGTGAAAGTGCTTACCATTTTTATTATTTTTTTATATGAAGTAAAGATATATATTTTAATCGCTTTTACTGTCATTTTTACTGCTGAATGAACAGTGCATGTTTAGCCATGTGTTGACTCTGTTCGCTGTTGGACTGTTTACATACAAGTTTTGGAGCGGAGCATTTACTGCATTGGTTGTAGCAGTTTGTTTTGAGATATACATGTATATTTCTTTTCTGTCCAGCAGAACACACTGTTGGTACATTTTAACACAAGCAACATAACAAATAAATTTTTCAACACAAGTATCTGTACAAATTAGTCTGATATACAAATGACATATAATTCTTTACAAAACTCCAGCTAGCTATGCTGGCATATGTTACACACCTATTGCCCTACTTCTCCTGGCATTACTGATAATACAAAACATTGTCACAAATATAATAAGTATTTCATCTAGCAAATAAATAAATACTTGTAGAAGCAACTCTGTATCTGATTTTCAAGTCTCCATGGAGGCAATCTGATAAAGAGCAATGAAAACAGTATACTTCTTTCTTTTAATGTCTTTCTTTCAATAGCTAGGAGACAATGTTTTCTGAAAGTATTCAAGCGTTTTTCCATTCTGGGAGAGCAATAAAGATAAGACAAAACCAGACATCACTTAGTAGAAGCACCGGTTGTACAATGCTTCTTAGCATAGATAAGCTTCCTTTTGGGTTAACCCAAGTCTATAAGTGTGGCTGTCAATCTGGGACAATTGTTCCTATTAGGAGGGTACAACTTCAATATTTGAAGACATACATCGTTTTGTATGGTAATATTAAGTTAGTAGGTTTTGGGGTGTATTTTTTGAAGACTTTCAATAAAACAAAATGTTTTGTAAGATGTGACATAGGCTCAAAATGGATATGACAAGAAATAACTGTATAAAAGGTCAACTTGCCAAACATTAGTGTGTGTATGCAACACAAAAGCTGAAACTAGATACTTAACAAAAAAGCTGTTACAAATAAAAAGTGGGAGTAATAACTTTAACATAATGACACTTTTGATATTATCTTTAAATGTTAATGGTTTTACAGATATACAAAAAAGAAAGAGTAGTGAACTATAATAAAAAATATAGAGTGGAAATAGTTATGCTACAGGAGACATGCTTGGGAAGACTTGAACATGTGAATTTGATAAAGAAAGGTTTTCAGAATGGTTATTCAGCAGAATTCCTGGGCCAAAGGAGAACAGGAATACTTATATTAATTGCAAGAAGAGCTCCAATGGTGATAGAAGAGGGCAAAAAAAGATGATAATGGTAGATTTGTAGTACTAAGGGCTACTGGCAAGGCAGGACGATTACACTGGCATATATTTATATTCTACCAACTGCTGTAAAGGAGCTTAAGAAACTTTTCGGAGAAATAATGAGTTTTCAGCAGGGAATATTACTTAAGGTGGGGGCAGGAATTTGATTTGCAGTAGGGAAGATGTGGATGGGGAGCCCATAAGGGAAATATAACAAAGGACATTAGATTTTTGAACATATTTATGAAAATATTTGGCATGGAAGATGTGAATTCAGTAGTAGGAGTTCAGAGCGAATTTACATATTATTCTCCAAGATACAAAATCTAAGCTAGGCTAAACAGAACTTACATTTCAAAGGAACATGTGCATTTCATTTAAAGTTTTGATATACATCCAATAACCAGTTCAGATCACACACCAACAATAACTAAAATAAAAATGTAGGGTAATGAAATAAAAATGAGACACTAGCTCTTTCCTGCCTTCTTCTTCTTCTTTTGGCTTTTTCCCTGTTAGGGGTCGCCACAGTGGATCACCTGTCCACTCATGACTGACAGTGGAGTTTTACAGTGTCGAGTTACCAGCCCGGCTCCCAACCTTCCACAGAAGGCACACACACATGCACTCACACCTAGGGCCAATTTAGAGTGTCCAAGCCACCTACAGCATGTCGTTGGGATGTGGGAGGAAACCGAAGCACCTGGAGGAAACCCACGCGATCACAGGGAGGACACGCAGACTCCACACAGAAGGCACCCCAGCTGAGGATCGAACCGGAGAACCTCTTGCTGTGAGGCAGCAATGCTAACTGCTGCACCACTGTGGCCACACTGTTGAAAAGAGAGTTATTTAAGCAATGGGTAGTAGGAATTATTCGGGAGTTATTAGAGAAGACAAAAAATTTTCTGAAAATATAGCTAGGGATTGGGATAAAATTAAAGTGGAGTTTAAAAATAGGATGAAAATAAAGAGAGATATGATTAAGAAGCAACACAAATTATTTAGAGGGACTGACAAATCTTTAAGTACTGCAGAATAGGGGAATCTCACAGAACAAGAAGAGGACCAATTGCAGAATGTAAGCAAAAAATAAAGGATTACCTTGGTAATATGCATGAGCTTAGAAATATTGCTGTTAAGCAACTGTTTTTTGATAATAATACTGCCAGAACACAAAAATGTTTAGTGCAATGACTCATGCAACAGAAAGTAGAAAGGCTTGTCACCAAGTTTAGGAAGCCTATAATAAGGAAGATAACATGAGATCCTGTAGAGGTTCTAGAAATATTTTGGAAATTTTATGAAAGTCTATATAAAGCAGAGAAATATGGAAATCAAGAAAAGATACAAATGGAAATGTTTATGGAAGAATTAAATATGCAAACATAGAGGCATATGAGGCTCAATTACTAATATGATAGGAGATGAGATAAAAATGGTGATGTATAACCAATCAACTGGAAAGTCCCTAGGAATAGATGCGATTCCTGTGGAGGTTTGGAAGCTAGGAGGGAAAAACTGATAAAGATCTGGAAGGTTTTGTTTAATAGTATTTTAAGAGGAGGAGAAGCACCAACTTCCTGGAAGAAAGCAGTGGCAGCTGTAATACCTAAAGAGGGTACAGACCCATCAGATGCAGCTTCATACAAGCCTATTTCAATCCTAAAGCATTATTATAAAGTGTTTATGTTTATAATAGCTAAAAGAATGGCAAAGGTGATGCTAAAATTCATAGACATGGCTCAATAGGGTTTTGTGGAGGAGAGGCAAACATTTGAAAACATGAACAGAACACTGATGATCCAGAGGGAAGCTGAATGTAAGAAAATCCCACTGCTGTTGATGGCTCTTGATGCAGAGAAAGTATTTGACAGAGTAAGCTGGGAGTTTTTGAGCAGGACAATGGAAGCATTTTCATTCCCTGATAAAATTATAAGGTGGATTAGGAGGATACATGAGGGAATCAGAGGTGAAAATTAAAGAGAGTGGGTTCCTCTCTAATAAATTCTGTTAGAGCAGAAGAACCAGGCAGGAATGTCTTCTTTCCCCTTTGTTATTTGCACTATATTTAGGACTATTGGCAAAGAAAATAAGAGCCTCAGAAATTCAAGGATATAATTGGTATGGTAGTCAAGAAAAGCTTGCTCTATTTGCAGATGATATTATTTTATACCTGATAAAAAAGGACATTTCAGTGATGTGGAACATTTTAAGGCAGTTTCATATCTTTCCAGGCTAAAATATTAATGAAGCTAAAATAAAGACAATAACTATAAATTATATACCCACACATGAACTTTTTCAACAATGTCCATATTTATGGGGACATGATTTAAACAAAGTAGTTACAGGTATCTGTTAAAAAAGGAATAATTAGTATACAAAATATTGCATGATAAATATAAGACTCAATCAGAGGAGGTTAGAAAGGATTGTGAAGAGAGATTGGATAAGCAATTCACAAAGAAACATTGGGGCATATTTGTCTCCCAAATATGCAACAAAGTCTAGAAGATTTAAGATCTTTGCTTGAAGTGTTTACATAGATATTTTGTACCACAAGCAGACTTCAAAGAATTTTTCCTCTGGTAGACAGGAAATGTTGGAGATGGAATGGGGAAGAAAGAGGTAACTGGGAACATATTTTCTGGGTGTAATCAGTTGGTGGACTTTAAAGATTCCCTTCAAACTGCTCTGTCAGAGAAACTAGGTGAGCAAATTGGTGTGACTAAGGAAATGATTTTTTGAGCTATGATACACAATCAGAATTAACTAGCTATAATAAGGCCTTGCTGAGTCTATTTATGGTGGCTGCCAAAAAAAACAATTACTAGAAAATGGAAATCCAAGTCTAAATCAACTTTACTAGAAGTAGTGAATATAGTAACAGAGATAAAACAACTAGAATTGGGATCTTTAGTAAAGGGTAGGTTCAAATTACCCTAGAAAAAAATGGGAATTGTGGGAACAATACATGCAGAGGAGGAATGAGGTTTAAAAGAAAGCAGGATTTAAATGAGCAATGTAACATTTGAAAATTACTGGACAGATTATAAGTGATGTATAATGTTTACAACTACAATTATGTCAATAAGGTTTGTGATGTATAATGTTTGCAACTAAAGTTATGTCTGCATGGTTTTTCATTTCTATAAACGTATCATTGCCTATGTCTTACATGATAATTTAATAAGGATGCTTCTTGTTTTAAAAAAAATAAACAAATGATTCCACTGCCCCTGTGGTTTAGTATTCTCAATGCAGTACCCAAGTTGCCTTTGTACATCCTTTAAATGTAAACATCTTTCACTCTCGTTGTCTTGTTTAGGAAGACAGGTGGCTGCAACTGGGTGGATTACTTCAAACAAATGTCAGAGACTGCTTTAGCATTTGGAGAAATTTACTCTGAAAAACCCGTGGTCACTTTGGAAAACTGTGTATGTTTCTGTAGACACTAATAGCTATAGTTTCGCAGTAAAAATTTCTTCTGTTTGGGATCATTGCAATTAAGAAAACATTTTTAAGAGTCATATTTCAGGTCCATTGAACTGATAAGCTTAAGAAGAAGTAGAGTCCTTGTTTAATTTACAAAGTTCCAGTCCCAAGCAGAGGTTACAAGATGACACAGAGGCCTCAAATGATGGCTCTCCATCAACAACTGTTTCACAGCAATGAAAATCTACAGGATAATATACAGGTAAACATAACAGTCAAACACAATGCCACAGAAGACCAAAGTGGCATTATACAAGGTAGCAAGCTACTGTAAACTCTAGGGTCTACTTTAGAATGTTAACTGTAGAAATAGTCAACACTAAAAGCATCACCCAGGCAAAATCAAATGGTAGTAACTGTTTATCGGAGATTGCAGTACAGCAGGGAGTAGGATTTTCCATTTCCCAACTGTGGTGCAATCTCAAAGTTTACACACACACACACACACACACATATAGATGTGTGTGTGTGTGTGTGTGTGTGTGTGTGTGTGTGTGTGTGTGTGTGTGTGTGTATATATATATATATATATATATATATATATATATATATATATATTATATATAGTTTTTCATATATATATATGTATATGTATATATATATATATATATATATATATATATATATATATACACATATATATTATATATAGTTTTTCATATATATGTATATATATATATATATATATATATATATATATATATGTGTGTGTGTGTAATCAGCAGGGGATGTGGGGGTGCAGGTGAGCAAAAAAACATTTTTGGGGTTTGTTTTTTGATGTTCCAGACATTCAATGTTTTCCAGTCAATGTTTTAAGTATCAACTATTTCTAAAGTCGACATTATGATATAGATCCCAAAAGCTAAGGTATTGAGATAGATGATGCACTTATTGCTTTAGCTTTATACCAGGAAGAAAATATGATCAGTTTAGAAAGGTATACTTTTCTGATGCTAAGCCCTTTTGTTTCAATTAGGATAAAGAAAAATTCTAAAGAGAAAAATAGTTATGACGAGGTAGGTATGTATGCACAACTGCTTTCCTGTTGTGTTGACAATTTGCTGAGGTGTGCCAAAGGTGATGGTTCACCCAACATAATCTGTATTAAAAGGATGAACCATAGTTATCTATTAACAAAAAATATGAAGATAAGATTTACTCATTTATCTTTTAGCTTTTATTAGTGGCTTTAAAAATGTATACAGAAGAGCCTGACTCCAACTTATGGAAGATTTATAACTCTAACTAGGGTGAAGAAAAAGGGGCAGCTTCCATGGGCACAAGCTGCGAGGATCTGCAATCAGCAGTTGATCTAGGACTACGCAGGTCATTTCTCCTCAGTATTCAGCTGTAACCAGAACCATCCTTGAGTACAGCATCCCCTTTGGTATGTACCTGACCAGGCACATGCAGCAACGGAAGTATTCACAGAGGTTCCTCACAAAAGAAATATAGGGTGTTAAACAGTATGTTCTGTGTAAATCACCTCAAAGCCCTAGCTCTATACTCTATATCCTAGAGACTGTTCAGAGGTGATCTATGCCCGGCATATGAGTAGAAGCATAGCTGGTTCAACTAGTGCCCTGGGATGGTGCTATGAACCAGCACCCCACTCCCTTATCTCTTCAACCAAAGAGAAAAAAAAAGCACTTCACTGAAATATGCCATAAGTGATCACCTTATTACAGTTAGATCTACATATCTCACTCCCCAGCAAAAAAAAAAAAAAAAAAAAAAAAACATACATTCCTTATACTGGCACACCAGTCAGGTGACCAGATGCATGACATGCCCCCATACTCCAGCCCCAGCCATTCAGGTGTCATTTCTGTGCCCTGCCCCAACCCTCCTTTAACATAGTTTAGTATAAAAAAAAAGCATTTCTTTTAAACAGTTGCTACAGTTTATACCTGCCACCTGCCTATATGGAGTGCTTCAGCACTTATGTTTTTGTTAAAAAAAAGAAAGCAATTCTTTTTAAACAGTAGCAAATAGTTCCTGCAGTTTATAATCTGCTTGCAGGGAACACTACACTACTTTTGTTTTGGTTTAAAAAGTTGTTTTAAACTGTAGCAAAGTACTTGCTACAAATGTAGCAAGCAGTTGCTACAGTTTATGCCTTGCCTGCATGGAGTACTACAGTGCTCAGGTTTTAGTTAAAAAAAAAAAGATTTGTTTTACTTTTATACTATAGCAAACAGTTTGCTACAATGTAGCAAGCAGTTGCTACAGTTTAGACTACACATGGAGTTCTACAGCACTCAGGTTTGAACACAAATGCAATACTAGCTTTTAAAAGCCTGTATTGCATTAAAGGACGATCACGATTGGCTGATCGTGCACCGCAACACTTTCCGCCCAAGGCTGTTGCCTCTTTCATTCCACCCTAGCTATGCTACTGCATACAAGGCATCCCTGGACTCTGCTCTGATAGACCTTTTGTATATCTGTAAAAGCAATAGCATCAAAACTACTCAATCTAGGGACTTAAACCTTGCTTGAGACACAAATAGGACATGTTGGAGGTATAGGTATGTTGTTTTTGTTGTTGTTTGTCTTTCGGCTTTTCCCGGTTAGGGGTCGCTACAGTGGAACTCCGGTCTGCTAATGATTGGCAGTTGGTTTTTATGGTGTCGAGTTGCCAGCCCAACACCCAACCTTCAACGAAGGCACGCCCATCTCAGAGAATTCTCCTTCTCTAAAACAGGCTTCCCATCCATGTGAAACACAGTTCTTCCCTAATCGTATTCAAGGATAACCTGAATCAGTGGATGAAAAATTGGAAATGCACCCCAGTCTAGCACAGCACCTATGTCCCTGATGGACAAAGACAGCCTGTAAACTATACCTTAGCTTACATATACACCTTAAAATAACCTTTAAGGCACAAAACTTGTGGAACACATTTGGAATGCATGACTTGGCTTACAAAGACCACAGTGGTTGTCAGCCTAGTATAGACCTATAAATCCATGAACCTATAGGGAACGAGTGCAGTACCAGCATTCATATTCATATAAGAAGCCATGGAAGATACTGTAGCTTCTTTAATGAATGCTGACACTGCATTCATGGAACTCAGTATGGTGGCACTTATTATAGTAACAGACTCTAAGGAGAGCTTTTTTCTAATTTGGATTGAGGGGGCAATGGTCTGGGACTGTCCAGGGCACTAGATGACCTAGCTACATCACTGCTGGTGAACCATGCCTGAATATGGAGAGACCTAGGGCAAAATGGAGAAACTTGGTAATTCAGATGGGAGATAAACATATCCTCTCTTAGATTACTCTTTTTCTACTGCCATGATAAAGATCTTTTTGTCCAGTTTTCAGTCAGAGACAATTGAGGTTTCACTGCTCAGAGTTTATGCTAAAATGTTTTGCTGATTTTGAATGCAAGTGGCCTGAAATATCAACCTCATTAAGAATTGTCTACTGTCAGATCATATCAGCTAGTCAGGAATGTGGGTAGGAATTAGTACCTCTTGATATGTTAATACACCCCTTCACTGCTATGTTATTTGTGTGGGGACTCAAAAATCTCATACTGTGTACATTTATTTATTTTTATTTTACATTTGTTGACCAGGATAGTCCAACTGGATACATGTCCATTTTCTGTGGAGGACCAGGGAGAAAAGCTCCAACATACATACAAGAATTACATATAACATGAAAAGAACTATTTACCAACTTAATATGACAAGCAAGTTATACAGTCCAATAAACTGTAGAATTAGATGAGGCTATAAACAAACAGAATTCTGACTCAGCTAAAGTTCCAAAGAAATATTCTTAACACATAATTTTAAAGCAGGGAGCTAACCAGGACTAGAGCAAAGCCCTAACCAGTGTAATTTGAGATACAGTTTGAGACTTTTTTTGAATTGGGCTAAGGAAGGTTCAAGAGTAAGGTCAGCAGGGAGGGAATTCCAAGTTTTACAACAGAGTTTGCAAACAGAGAGTTACTGGCTGAGTTATTGGATTTGATTGTTTTTTCCAGCAGTCTGTTGGATGAGCAAAGTGATTTAAGGTTGCTATAGGCAATGATTATAGTTTTAAGTGCTGGCGTATTATTTGGTTGGTAGAGTATTTTATGTGCCTCTGTAAGCTGGTTATACTAAAGTAGGTTTGGCAGTTCTATCCAGCCGAGGTGTTTTAGATTGTGACAGTGGTGTGTCCTGTAGGGCATTCCAGTGGCAAACCTGGCAATGTGATTGGAGCAGCTAGAGAGTTTGTTAAGATCAGATTTACTTAGGTTGGTGAGCAAAGGGGAGGCATAAAGAAGGGTAGAAAGTAGGTGAGAACAGGCAATGACTTTTCTGGCAAGTGGAGTTAGGAAAGATTTAATCCTGTACAGCGAGCCAAGTTTTTTATTAATAGTTTTAATGGTTTGATTGGCATGCATGTCAAATCTGAGGTTGTTATCAATGATAACTCCAAGGAGTTTTGTATAGGCGTCTGGGGGAGATGATGGTACCATTATTAGATTTTATGGTGAAGGATAGGGCCAAAGACTTACGAGTAGGGGAGAATAGTAAGAGCTTTGTTTTGTTAGGGTTTAAGATCAGGTGACGATCAGAGAGCCAGTTTTCAACTGTATTGAAATTATTCTGGGTTATTGTAAATAAATTTGTTGGTGAGGTGTCAGAGCAAACCAAAGTGGAGTCATCCGCATATTGAATGCAGGATGCATCCAGGATGGCGGTGTGGAGATCATTAATAAAGACTGAGAAGAGAAGGGGTCCTAATATGGAGCCCTGGGGACCCCTAAGGTGTTAGGTAACAGGCATGAGATTTTGTCCTGCCATAGTACAGCCTGTCTAACATTCAGATAAGACTGAAACCATTAGAGAGTGTGGTTATCTAAGGAAATGGTTTTGAGTGTTTGGATGAGTAGTTGGTGGTTCACCTTATTAAAATCCTTAGAAATATCCAGAAAGATGGCTGAGGATAATTTGTTGTCGTTTCAGGTCTGGTTATTGACATTAGAGAAAGAGAGGAGGGCTGAAGTTGTAGTGTGGTAAGGTCTAAAGCCATGCTGAGAGTTGGCCAACAGGTTATTCTGAATGAAATAGTGCAGGAGTTGTTTATGTATGCACTTCTCCATGATCTTTGGACGTGGAGACAAGATGGCTATGGGTCTGCAATTAGACAGTTCAGTAGAGCTGCCACCTTTATGGAGTGGTATAACATGGGATATTTTCTAGATGGAGGGGATGGTCGCTTCTGTTATGGCTCTATTGATTAAGGTAGAGATGGGGTATGCTATGGTTTCTGCAGCTTTTTGCAGGTACTCAGCAGGGAGAAGATCAGCCGAAAGTGTAGTGGGTATTCGTTTTTTAATTAGGGCTCAAATAAGAGATGTAGAAACTGGTTGGAAGTTAAAAGAGAGTTGAGAACTGAGTATAGTCACATTGATTTTAGATGAGCCATCAGTTAGTTGACTAGCTAGGGACTGGATGGTCTCTGTGAAGAAACAATTGAAGGTATTTGCCACCTCCTCTGGAGATTTGTGGATGGAGGTTGAGTGGGTAGGAGTTGAGGATTGACCTGGGTGAAGTAGTTTGTTTATACCTGCCCAGAACTTCTGAGGGTTGTTTTGATTAGTCTGTTGTAGATGGTAACAGAAGTTTTTTTTATCTAGCAAGATGGATTTTTCGTCTCATTTCTATGCTGTCGGTATCTAATTTGGTCTACAGGGGCTTTTGTGGTGTGCCATTTTGCCCATGCTTTATTTCTGAATACTATTTTGATTTGGAGTCTTTTGAAAGCTATGGGGTGACTTTTGTTTTTGTTCTGATAGAGCATCTAGGCACATGAGAATCAAGTATGGTAAGAAATTTAGTATTAAAGTAACCTACAGCCTCATCTAGTGGAAGTTGGTTTAGTTCTGTCCAGTTACATTGTTTGAGTTTGTTTTGGAATTTGGTGGGGTTGAAGTTCTTATTGTTTCTTACAGTTTTATAGGTGGACTGGTGGGGGTTACCTGCTTTGTGTTTAATTACTGACATGCCTTATCTGCAAGGCCATGGAGCGTATTATCATGGAACTTATAAACAAAGACATTGGCAACCTTCAAACACTGGACCCCACCCAGTTTGGGTTTGTGAAGGGCCGATCTTGTCTCCTGAACCTGATTGACTTCTTTGAATCAGTCTCCAGAGCCATGGACAAGGGTAAGGTGGTCCACATAGCCTATCTAGACCTTGCCAAGGCCTTTGACACCAACCCCCACTCTGGAATCATAGATAAACTTACTAAATTGGGCATTAATCCCTATGTCACCCAATGGGTTGCTAAATGACTTACTGATAGAACCTACACTGTAAAAGTAGCCAACTCCAAATCCAGCTCCAGACAAGTGACAAATGGAGTACCTCAGGGTTCAGTCCTGGGGCCGCTCTTGTTTGGCATCTAATTCTCTGAAGTACAGGTCAACACTAAGGGACTCTGGCTAACAAAGTTTGCAGATGACTGCAAACTGGGAGCCATTATTGAATCCCCAAATGATGTGGATACTCTACAAAAGGGCCTTACAGAAACAGATGCTTGGTGCCAGAGCCATGGCTCAAGCTCAATGCCAAGAAATGTATTGTTATTCCCTTTGGGAAAAAACATGTATCCATGAATTACCATATAGGTGGCAGTACACTAAACACAGAAAGTGTGATAAGAGACTTAGGGACACAGGTGGACAGTGGTCTCACCTTCGATAACCACATCGCCACAACAGTCAGGAAATCCTTCTATGTGGCACACCTCATCACGAAGGGCTTTTCATCCAGAAAAAAGGAGGTCATTGTTCCACTGTACTCATCCCTCATTAGACCCATTATAGAATACAACGCCCCATTTGGTATGTACCTCTCAAGACATCTGCAACAACTGGAAAGGCCTCAGAAATACCTCACTAAAAGAATCACAGGCCTAAAGCAGATGCCCTATGCTGACCGCCTTAAAAAACTCCAGCTTTACTCTGTCGCATATCGTCTACTCAGAGCCGATCTCTGCTTAACTTACAAGGCCATGTCAAACCCAGAGCTGTTGGACATGCTACACTTAAAGAAATCCCAATCCCTCAGAGCTACACGCTCCAAGGATCTAAACCTTGTCATCACAATAAACAAAACATGCTGGAGGGATAGGTTCCTGACCCAGAGACTCCCCAGACTCTGGAATAGATTGCCCATACATGTCAAGCAGAGTGCCTCTTTGGACCTCTTCAAGAGGAACCTTGATGATTGGATGGGAGAAAGGAAATTCACCCCAGGGATCACGTCAGTCGCCCTGCTAGACAGGGGTCCAGGAAAGTAAATAATGTGGGAAGAAATAGCCAGGGAATTGTTATGGCTAGGCTTGTATAGGCCCTAGGGCTGATAGCCTAGTACCAACCTATGAACCTATGAACCTATGAATGTAGGTAAGAAAGTGGTCACTAAGGTCATCAGGGAGGGTCCCAGACTTGTACATGTGGGGATGACTATTGATGAGTATCCAGTCTAATACACTCTCTTTGTGGTTAGGTTTGCTAATCCTAGTGGGAGAGGATATGATCTGTGAGAATCCATAAAGGTTTACATGGGTAGTACGGGAGTCTGAGGAGCAGGTTTCTTGGGGGTAGGTAATAGATAACCAATTGAGAATTTCTTCTAAGGTGTTTATGTTATTGCCTGGGGGGGGGTGTACATGCATATAATATTTATAATTTTGTTTTTATTAATCTGTAGTTTGGCAGAGAGAATTTTTGCATTGCTAACTTGGGGTGGTTGTGTGGGGTCTATAGTAACATTCAGTGAGTTTTTATAAAGTATAGCTACCTCACCTCCCTTTCTTGCAGTACGGTCTGCTCTAAGTATATTATATCCAGGTGGTAGTATCTCATTGTTGGTGATTGATGGTTTTAGCTAGGTTTCTGTTAGACATAGTATATCAGGGGAGTGAATGGATAAGAGGACATGCAGATTATGCACTGTATTATTTAAGGTTCTAATGTTTAGATGGCAGGCTAGGAAGGAGTTAGGAGGCCAATCTATAGTTGATGTATTAGTATAGTCTACAGGAGAGGATGGGCCTGAGTTTGGGTGAATATCGCCAGCAATAGTCAGGCTATGGTGTAAGCTAACCAAGAACCTCAAGAATTTATGTAATAGCTTTTGATAGTTTTTGGACTTTGGGTTAATAATCCATGTCCTAATTGGTATAAAGTTATTAGTGTTACCATGTTTGGTGTGGGGTGGTATATAAAGTGGTCTTTTGTAGTTGATACTAAAGGGGTGCTGGTTTGGTATTTTGGATAGTTGAATCCTAAGCAATACTAATTTTCATACATGGTGAGGAGATATGGAATAAGCATAAGGGATAGAAGGGAAGTTAGTGGTGTGATTTTAGGTGATAATGTTGTGAATGGGAAAGACATTGTTATAATTTTATATTATCACAAGGATATATGGTATGGAGTGGGAAGGTAGGGGGGAAGGAAGGTATAATTTAACTATGTGGGTGATTTAGATTGGTTGAGATAGATCTGGGGGAGGGGATAGTTTGCTAAGTGGGTGATTTAGATTGGAGGAGATAGAAAGGGGTGTGGCTTTATTGTTATACATTTAGCAATAGTAGGGGCGGGTGTGATTTGGGGGCAGGGTGGGGTGCGGAGTGAACCCGAGCACAGCAAGGGTGAGCGGAGTGGGGCTAACCTGACCACGAGATTCTCAGGGTCTTTGGATGTACTGTAAGTATAGTATGGGGACAGAAAAGACCTTTCAATTGCACGTTTAGTCCTTAGCGTTTCTGTAGTATTCAAGGACTTCAGTGTTTTCCTTTTAGGCATGCAATCTAATTTATGAGGTAATATCATTAATTTTAACAATTTGGGTAGAAAACACCTGTTTATATCCACCAATTTATTTTAGAACTAGTTATTAGGAGTTAGTCAAATTTAGTTGTACAGGGTTAAATCTTATTAGAATAGGACTCCCTAGTAGTGCTGTAGACCCAGTTCGGCATAGGATATAAAGCAAACAGAGAGTTGATCAGGATAGAAACCAAACAGTAACCTTAGTAAGTCTTTAAAAATCTGTTGCATACTGGTCAACAGCAGTATTCAGGAGGGATTTAACTTTTGGTACTCATTGCTTTACACTAAGGTAATTATGCCACATAGTAGCAATTCAGAGATAGGGTTATTGTTACATTGTTTGTGAATTTTTCTTCTCCCACAGAGCTGACCATCAGTTGACCACAATGCCTCTGTTTGATCACCAGGTCTAATAACCCCTCCTAACTCATCCAGATTTATTACAAATTAGGGATGGGGATAAAAAGGAGTTTAAGGCATCCTAGGGCATTATACTGCTGTTGTAGGACTTTCTTTTCTTATTATGCCCACTGCTGCACATAATCAATAGCACCCTGATGGTGGGACTGCAATGGGTATCAGAGTTGGACAACCCCTCATTTTCATAAGGGGCTGACATTAGTAGGATGCTCGAACCACCCTCAGTCAGAACTTCATGGTTGTTTCCCTGGTCTCCACCAGGAAAATTAAACTGCAATGTGTACTCCAAGCATGTACTTCTCCCCCCTTAGGATGGACACAGCCATCCTTCCCTGACAGCACTTCGGATGACCATGGTCACCTGAGCCATATTTAGGGTTTTATCCATCTATACCATAGTGCTGGCTACTGTGGTGAAGAATGTATTTGTGAGGGTATCTCACATGGCAAGAGCTTCTCCTGCTATGGTACTGTGTGCCACACCTTTAATTCTGTATAACTACCAGCAAATCAGTGAAACTTTTTCTTGTTGTACCATCAAACCAATCAAATGTTCACCATTCACTGTCACCATCAGGTATGTCTCCATGTGAAGCATCACTGAAGACAGCTAGTTTCAGGCATTTATCCTTCCCCAGCAAGTGAAATGTTAGATAAGCTTTTGCAGAACAGATTTTTTGAACAGACTTGTTTATTTCATGTATAGTCTGTACAGTGACATATTGCATTGTGGATTCCACTGAGGGAGCATCAAAGATAACATCTGGTTAACTTTGCCTGGCAACCCAGAGAATTTGTCTTATGTTGACCTAATTAATTCAGTTTCAGTTGGAGTAACGAGGCATCCTGATACACTGCCCTTGATGGCTCTTGAAAAAAGAACAAAGTTTTTTTTATGTAACTTTTTGGTTGTGCTAACTACATGCCATCAAGAGTAGCTATATCCATTCCCACCTAACAAAAGTGGTCATGCTCTTCATGGCCAACATGAAAAATAGCTTTTAGGTAGTGAATAATTAAAGTGGTAAAGTTTTGTAAGCCACCACATACAAAGGCATCCACATGGCAGACAAGCATTCCAATGATGTTAACATTCGCCTCTAGCCAACAGAACTCAAAAAGGTTATCTTTTTAGATTTTTCCCTCATGATTTAACAATGATGTCTTTCAGTTTGTTATACCAGTAAAGTGATGTATCTATCCAATCACAAAAACACTTCCAGAGTTTCCACACTTACTCCACATATCTTGTCTCAAGGGGTGGAAGGGGTGAGATATAAATATCTTGTGAATGTACCATACCTTCCAAAATGCAGACTTAATGTACGTGGAATGAACTTTGCACAGCTTTTGACAAAATATGGCCAAAAGAATATGAAGATATTCTAATGCATGTGATGGTGAATGTTTTTTAAGTTCTTTACTGCAAAGTTCTACAAAACCATCAAGTAACAAGATATGCATTAGTTGTTATTCCTTTTGGTCTTTCTTCAAGGGTACACACTCACCTTGTGGATATGCATTGTGGCCAACGTTATCAACTTTTTCAGAAACATTGCTATCTTTCCATCTCTCTAGATCATCCTGTTTTCCTGACTCAAATGATACATCTTCAGAAAGGGGTAAATCACATTCTGTATATGAGTCAGAGGACTGTATCTCTTCAGTTTCTGGTTCATTATAAATATCTGAAATATATCAACAGATCCTTCTGTGCCTGCAAAATCATGTGAATGTAGAACATTCAAGTCATACTACTTTTGTTCTTTTCCCATAGCTTTATCAGCCTGTCCTAAGATTTCAACTGGATGTTGTACTCATATCATGTTCATCATTACATCACTGCTGCAATAGCCTAAGCTACATGGATTACATCCTCTCTAGCATATAGCAGCTGGTTACCACCCAAAGTTTCAGGGAACCTTCTATGCACCCAGGCCATTGAAAGCTTACACAGGCCAGGGAGAAAATTAGTGGTCTAAGTGTCAGGTCCTTTAAAGCTTTCTTGCAGCCTCTTCCACGCTTTTGAGTAACAGTGGCTGGCTAGCTTATTCATAGGTTCATAGGTTAGTACTAGGCTAACTGCCCTTGCGAGCCATTTTAAGCCTAGCCAATTATCCCTTGTGAGACTCAAACCCTGCACCTTATGTTTGTAAGGCAAACACTTTAACCATTAGTTCACCCTCCCACCCCATTGTCTCCATTGCTGGGGAGATATGTTCCCTTCAGGGGAAAAAAACTTCCACATTTTTTGTAATTTTAATAAATTAGTTTTTTTTTTTGAGAGAGCGCTGTTTTATTTTTGCAAGGTTTTGCTGTTGAGACTCTCCTGAAATATTCCTGCAAGTTAAATGAGCAAGTTTTAAACAGCTGTTTTTATATAAGCTTTTGTTTTAAACAAATTTGCACTACTTTTAATTAATAATTTTAAAAAGTATATTTTAGGGGCAAGTGTTTTTTAAGCTTGTCACTGTGTATTTTTAAAGAAAACACTAGTTTTGGGTACTTGCCATTTACTGACAATTACTAACGTTGCTTAGCATGTTTCAAGGTTTTTTATCAGCTTAACCATGGAACTGCTTATTTATTTGTCAGTTTTTTCTTCATGCAGGCAATCACAAAAAGAAAGAAAATTATTAAAAAAGTCTTTTCCATTTCATCAGATTTCTTCCTTGCCTCAGTCCCAGATGGGAGACCCTGAAGTGGGTATATCAGGTTCTTTAGACCACTCATCTTTTTTTCTTGATTTACTTTAGTGTAGTTCCTTCAGCCACCATGGATCAAGGGTTGGGCACATTCTCTGTGTCTGCTGAAATGTCCTCAGTTGGAATGGGAGAACCAATCTTGTCATTTTTGGAGGAAGGAGAAGGTGATGCTTCTCTGCCTGGCTTGACTAAGATGCCAGTTTCCTGGGATGATGTCCCTGACATGAGTCAGGCTGCCTCTATCTTTCTGTCAAAAAGAAACAGAAATTAAAACATTTATTTTACTCTATGTCTGTTAGCCTAGATAGGAAAGATTTATTGGGTTTATCTCAGGGCTTAGTTCATTCTCTTAACCCTTTTCATTTTAGTCATTCTGGTAAGAGAAAAATTATTTCTTCATCTTCTGGGGATTCCAATTGTGATGAACAGAGAATATAACTGGAGAGAACAAGGGATGGCTGCTACTGATCAATAGCACAGTTTCACCTATCCTACTGTGAAAACAGAAACTGAGAAAAAGTAGCCAGTGAAATTATCATTTTGGGTAAAATTCAGTTACTGGCTAGTAGGTGAACTGCCTACATGCCAATAAAAAAGACATTTTAAAAATCTGAAAGAAAAGCAGCAAGAAAAAGCAAAGAGAAAGCTCTGGCTAGACTTCCAAGATGACTATACATTGAGGATCAGCTTAATTTCAGTTCTACCATTATGAAAAAAAAAACTGAGAAATAAGAATCACAAATAGTGTCAGCTTGAGTAAAAATAGGTTACTTGCTGGTAAGTACACTGCCTGGATTCCACCACAGAATACATTTTGAGAACCTGAACGAAAGTCAACCAGAAAAGGTGAAGAGAAAACTCTGGCTGAGAAGAATCCTGAAGCCAGTCAGCAAAAAGCAGTTCAAGCTTCAGCTTTGATACAAGAGATGGCTTCCAGTACTTTAGAGGAAAAAATAAATTGGATGCACACAGAAATGATTAAATAAGTGAAACCTAAGTAATAAACTCCTGGGAAAATAGATGAAGTATTAACAAGCTATTTATAGGAACTGATAAAACTACAAAAAACAGAGTCTGAAATGAAGAAAAGGCTGGCTGAGTATGAAGCTTTTCAAAAAGGGATGTTTCAAAAAACAGTAGTTAGAAGACAGAGCACACAGAGAAAACCTGAGATTTTACATAGTACTAGAGAAACTGGAAGGAACAGACTGCATTACTTTTCTGAAACCATAAATAAGCAACTGGACTGGTGTTCCACAGCAGGATTTGTTAACTGAATGGGCACACTGTGTGTATGTGCAAACCTGGCCATGAGAAAGCAGCAAACGCCTATATTAGTATAGATGCAATCATACCAGAAGAAAGAGTTAATCCTGACAAAACTGCAGCAGAAGGGAGAAGTAGCAAAAACTGGGGGCAGCAGGGTGTTTGTGGAAAATGGTTATTCACTGTACATCAGGCAGAAGAGAAGCAAATTTATTAGCAATCATGGAATGCTGAGAGGCAGGTGTGAAATTCAAGCTGCTGTATCCAGCTAACTTCAGAATATTTCTTCCTGGAGTATCAAAGAAATTTTTGGATGCAGAACAGGATAATTAGGAAATAAAAAAATTACTGAACAGTGAGCCAGCAAAGAGAAGGAGACTCTACTTTTCATTCTTCTGACAATAAAGCTCATAGAAAGACTTTGCCAGTGAAACCTTTTGCAATGTTCCTGTGGAAAATACTTGAGAAGTATAAAAAAGCACATAACTTTACTAGAAGAATCAAGAGTACCTTGGACTTGAACCAAAGTCTGGTTCTGGGAGATGGAGATGAACAGGAAGAAGACCAGCAACACTGAAATTAGTGAATAAATGGGAGACAGTAAAGCCTCAATATTGTTTGTGAAATATGGCTTTGCAAGACAAAGTGGCGGAGAAAGACTTGACTTTTGTTGGCTTTGCTAAACTTGTGGGGGACTGAAAGGAATATACCCTACTTCACGTCATCGATGTTTGGAAAGACACTAAAATAAAACAAAAAAATGTAATTGTAAGTAAAACATTTTTTTTTCTTATTAGTATTTATATAAAACATTTCGTTATATAAAGTACATATTATATAGTAAAATAATTTTGTGTAAATTTTAGTCAGGTGTATTTTATTTGTGGAGGAAGTCTTTTCAGTAACTATTTTTATGTGTTAAAGATATTAATGTAAACAATATTTTTTAGTTGTAAGCAATATAGGCTTTACCGTATAAGAAAAGAAGAAAGGCTGGGCAAAAACAAGCTTAAAGTTAATATGCTATGATCTTGGACAGCTGGGTATGGGATGTGGTGTAAAAATGCACTGATTATATTATATTATATTATATTATATTATATTATATATTATACTGTATCACACTATATTCTACTATGTGTAGAATTAAGTTAATATCTTTCATTTTTACAAAGGTGAATGTATAGATTAATGTTCTTTTCTTAAACTATCAGCAAATGTTTTGTAAACTAGCATGTTTAACAAATAAGAAAATGATGACAGCAATGGAAAATTATATATCTGTTGCATCTGCAAAGATATTAGCTTGTTTTTTTCCATTAGCAAATGCTCACGGTGGGAGTCAAGACATCTGCAGCTAAAGCAGCTGTGCATTCTGCTCATGCATCTACACAGTTACCTGTATGTTTTTTCTCATTGATGACTATTTTTACATGGAGATGAGCAGTCTGTAGATCTTCAGAGTTCTGCTGAGGGAAGTTCAAAATAATTTAAAAGCACAAAGCAGCCTCTCTAGCAATCTTAATGCTTTTTTATTTAAAGACAACCACTACATTTTTGTTATTGCTAAAAGTTAATGCTGTTTGAAAGTTTACAAGCTGTTTTAATATGGGGAGTAGAGATAAGAAAAAACAGCAATCAGTGTAATTGGGAATGTGAGTTGTAACATGTGCTTTAGCATGGGTAATCTTAATTTAAGTTAGGTAATGCCTGTGGGTGTAGTTGTTGATTTGGGGCAATTGTTATCATCTGGAGGATTAAACTTATTTTTTTTTAAATGTACATATTTTCTTCTAAATTAATGGGGGATGAGGGTGTCCTGAAAACGTATTTAATTTTCTGCTTGAAGGTTTTCATTGAAACAAAAAGCATTGAAAAATTAGATATAGGTTCAAACAGAGATGAGAAGAAACAACTGTATAAAGATTAGCCTGCCAAATATTACTGTGCACATGTAAAACAAATGTTGAAAAACATACATTCAAAAAAGAGTCATGTATAATAGGTGGGAATAATAGCTTTTTATCACAAAGTCTACACTATCCATATTATCTTGGCACATAAGTGGCTTTCCATGCAGAGACAAAAAGGAAAAAATATTAAACTATATATTACCAAATGAAAAGTACAAATGGCAGTGTTGCACGATACACAGTTGGAAATGAAGAATATATGAATTTGACAAATGACGGATTTCAGGGTGGATATTCAGCAGAATTTCAGGGAAAAAGAAAAAGAGGAGTTATAATACTGATTGCTAGAGGGGCTTCAATAGTGATAAGTGAAGGAAAACAACAGTAGATTTGTGGTAGTAAGGGGATATTGGCAATGGAGAAGTATTATGCATGCATGTATTTATATTCCATCAAAAACTGCTATTGGAACATAAGAAAAATTTTGGAGAAATAATCAGATTTCAGCAAGGAATATTACTTTTATGTGGGACTGCATCTTGATTTGCAATAGTGAGAATGTATTAGGAAAAATATAACAAAAGAGGGTAGATTTCTGAAGAAATTTATGAAAAAGGTATGGAAGATGTGAATTCACTAGTAGGAACTCAGAGAATTTACATATTATTCCCTAAGGTATAATAAGTGGGCTAGATGGGATAGAAATTATATTTCACAGGAACATATGCATTTAATTGAAAGCTTACACACAGATCCAGTAACTATTTCAGATCATACATCAATAAAAACTAAGGTAAACATCCAGGGTAATGAAATAAAAATTAGAAACTGGATCTTTCCCACCTACATGTTAGAAAAGCGGAATTTAGGAAAACTCATTGGAAATTATTTGAGAATTCTTAAGGAATATAGAAATTTCTTCAGAGGTGATAGCTAGTGAGTGGGAAAAAATGAAAATAGAGTTTAAAAGTAGGCTACATATAAAGGAGAAAGAAATATGGTTAAGAAGTAATATAAATTATTTAGAGGGACTGACAAAGATTAAAATATTGCAGAATAAAGGATATCTCATAAAACAAGAAAAGTAACTACAGCACGCTAAAGAGAAAATAAGAGAGTACTTGGATAAGGGTCTATGTTTACCAATTGAACAAAACAGTCAGAGAATGGCTACTCTCTGAACACTAAGCATCAAATGTCTATTTATGGAACAGTCATATCATCGTAAAGAAAATCAGTGAATATTCATAGTTGGTCAACAACAAGGAAGTACCACACAGTATGTTTATACTACACACTAAACATGGTGATATTATTAATATATATTTCACGTGGTATATAATTGTTGTAACCCACTCAGGTGGGGGACTGCACCCCCACACACCCCCAAACTATATATACCAACTCCAAGATTGCACTACAGTGGGAAAAGGGCAGATTTATAAAAGGCTTTGTTTAGTTTATGTTATGCAGTGTGCATTTGTGAAGGTGTGTTTATCAACATTGCTTTGTTCAGTTTTACCTCACAGCATCATCAGATGTCCACAATGTTGGCCAACTATCAACTATGAATATTTGCAGATTTTCTTTATGAGGATATGACTGTTTGATAAATGGACATTCAATGCTTAGTGTTAGGAGAGTTGCCATTCAATGACTGTTTCCTTTGATCAGTAAACATAGACCCCTTGGATAATATGTATGACTTTAGAAAGATTGCTAGTAAACAACTATTTTTTTCATAACAACTCCAGAGCACGAAAACTTTTAGCACAAAGACTCAGGTAACAGAACATAGAAAGGGTTGTTGCCAAACTTAGGCAGCCTATAACAAGAAATATAACCAGAGATCATGTAAAGATATTAGAGATATTTTGGAAATTCTATGACATTTTTATACAGCATGGAAATGTGGGAAAAAAAGAGCACAAATGGAAATATTTCTGGAAGATTGAATTATGCCAAGGTTAGCTGTAGCTGATGCTCAACAATTAACAGTTAAGATAGAAGGAGATGATATAAAATGGTGTTATATAATCAATCTGCAGGAAAGTCTCAAGGATCAGATGGCATTTTTGTGGAAGTTAAGAGGGAAGAAAGTGATAAAGATCTAGAATAATTTATTTAACAGTTAAAAGAGGGGAAGCACTAACATCTTAGAAGAAAGCTGTGGTGGCTGTATTACCTAAAGCTGGTAAAGGCCCATCAAACCCAGCTTCATATGGATCCATTTCAATTTTAAACCATGATTGCAAAGTGTTTATGTTTATAATAGCTGAAAGAATGGGAAAGATGTTGCAAAAAGTGATAGATACAGATCAAAGTGGTTTTATGAGGGTGGCAAACATTTGACAATATAAATGGAAAAATGATGATCTAGTGGTAAGCCTAATGTAAGAAAATTCTGCTTTTGTTGGCGGATCTTGATGCAAAAAAGCATTTGACAGAGTAAGCCTGGATTTTATGAGTAGGACAATAGAAGCATATGCATATTCTGACGCAATAATAAGATTAATTAGAAGGAAATATGAAGAATCAGAGGCAAGAATTAAAAGCATGAGGGTTCCTCTCTGACAAGCTATGTTTAAAAAGAGGGACTAGGCAGGGGGGTCCTCTTTCCCCTTTATTATTTTCTATATATTTCGAGCCATTGGCAAAGAAAATAAGAGACTCAGAAATTCAAGGATACAATTGGTATGGTGATCAAGAAAATTTGGCTTTATTTGCAGATGATATTACTCCACTTGTTAAAAATAAAAACCACTGACAAACTAGAAAACAACAAAGGCAAGGGTTTACTCCAAAAAAACTTTTTATGACAAATAAAGTTAGCGCTTTCGAACACTTCTGATAAGCGAACTTCTTCCGACAAAAAACTGGTTACAAATAGTTACATATATATAAGAAACTCCCTCTATGACATCATCACTCCAATTAAAATTTAAAACACATCAGAAGTGTTCAAAAGTTCTAACTTTATTTGTCATAAAAAGGTTTTGTGGAGTAAACCCTTGCCTTTATTGTTTTTTATATTACTCCACTTGAACAATTTCTACTACCCATTCCTTACATTTCTCTCTTTTTAACAGGTAGGTGGGAAAGTGCCAGTGTTTCATTTTTACTTCATTACCCTGCATTTTAACCTTAGTTATTATTGGTGCATGGTCTGAAATACTTATTGAATGTGTGTCAAAGCTTTCAATTAAATGCACTTGTTGTTGTTGTTGGTCTTTCGGCTTTTTCCCGGTAAGGGGTCGCCAAAGCGGAACTCCGGTCCACTAATGATTGGCAGTAGATTTTTTTATGAAACGCCGAGGTGCCAGCTCGATGCCCAACCTTCAATGAAGGCATGCCCATTTACGTACGCATGTCTTTCGAACGCTACCCAACCATGGGGAGGACATGCAGACTCCACACAGAAGGCACTCCCAAGCCACACCGAGAATCGAACAGGAGAACCTCTTGCTGTGAGGTAACAATGCTACCACCATATTAAATGCACATGTTCCTGTGAAATATAATTTCTATCCAGTCTAGCCCAATTATTGTACCTTGGGGAATAATATGTAAATTATAAGTTTCTACTACTGAATTTATGTCTTCCATACCAAATATTTTCATAACTTTCTTCAGACATCTACCCTCTTTTATTATATTTTCCCTTCTAGGTCTCCTATATCCTGTCTGCTGCAAATCAAGTTCCAGTCCTCATCAATGTAATAGTCTCTTATATTCTGCTGAATATCCATTGTGAAATCCTTTCTTTTCAACTTTGCATGCTCATTTTTTCCAAATGTGTCTGCTACTGCATTGCTATTTCCACTCTGCATTTCTTAATATAGTTCGGTATTCTTACCTTTTTGTCTACACCTGTAAGGCCATTTACATTCCAACATAATATGGGTAGTGTAGCCATTATGATAAGAAATTATTTTCCCCACCTATTATACATGACATTTTTTGAATGTATATTTCAGACTTTTGTGTTACATGCATACACACATACTAATAATTAGCAGACTGCTCTTTTATACATTGATTTTTTTATCATCCTCATTTGAACTTATGTCATATTTTCAAGACTTTTTATTTTAATGAAAACCATCAAACAAAAAAATTAAGCACATTTCTGAATATCCCCATAACCTATTAACCCAGAACAAACACAAACAATTATGTTCATATGTTCATAGGCTAGCTGTCCTTTTGGGCCATTTCAAGCCTAGCCAATTTTCCCACAGTGAGAATTAAAACATGTACCTCTTGCAAGGTAGCCCACAGGATTTTTTGCAGGGGGGGGTTGCAAACCCAGAGCCCCGCCCACTCCCCCCACGCAGCCCCTCCTCCCACGCAGCCATTTCAGTGTCCCATTACTTGGCTATTTCTCCCCAGTTGCCATACACACAGTTCAAAACTCTATGTGCATACTGTTTTATGCTTTACTTCTACAATATTACAGATATTTCGATTTAATTTACAATTTTTTAGCACAAACACTGATAGACATTTGACAATGAAAACAGACTTGCCATTAAAACGTATCTACTTTTGAAAGTCACATTAACTGAAACCCATATTGAAAGAAAATGCATCTGTCCGTTGGCAGTTTAAGTTTACCTTTAGGCTGTTTTCAAATCATTGACCCCTTGTACACATTTTAGGACCATGCAAAAGTTTTTTAATGTAATCAGGAAGGTAAATCAATTCTAATATATAATAATTGAATTATATCCCTTGTATAATACAGCACCACTTGATAGAATGCATTTTAAATTTATAGTTTTGAACATTTTCACCCATTACCAACAGTTCAAAAAATAACTGCTAGAAAACCGGATATAGTGGTCCAAGAAAAGAAGACAAAAGTAGCATTAATCATTGAAATCACCACACCCAGTGACTACAGTGTTTTGCATACAGAGAGACACAGTTATAAAATATCAGGATTTGAAGGCAGAAACGAGAGCAATGTGGAAGAAAGATAGCCAGGTGGTTCCAGTAGTAGTAGGAGCAACGGGTCTTATAAAGAAAGATTCTATAGTCATATTTAGATATGTTAATACATGTAACTCCATACAAATTGTCAGTTGTAATATCAGTTGTAAATACAGAATCATGTCAATTCCTCAATATACTCTTTTAATTATGACATTATTAATCATGATGTGAGCTTTCTAGATGCAGCTGTTAGTAAAACTTTCACATTATGGGGAGCTACACAGGTATGTACACAAACAACATTCTTGAATTATTTAGAAACTTTAACCCAAACGCCACCCATTGAAAATACATATTCGCTATCACTTGTTACTGGCTACTGTGCGTATCGCCCTTGTAAAATAAGTTAATCTTTTATTATTATTTCTCAAGTGTTGTCTCTTTTCCTTACATCTATTTCAATTATATATTTTTCTTTTATATTTCATCATTTCATTTTACTAAGAGCACCAGGGCTGTGCTGAACTGACATCCTGACGTGACGCCATGTACACACAAGTGGGGAAAAAGAGGGTTGTGAATGTATGGATGGATCAGTGCTGTTAAAAAGTCAGATCTGTGTGTCTTGTAACCTATTTTGGCTCTAAATAAAAATGAATTTAATTGACACTGTGGCCAGTTTTTGACTGCAGTTATGAAGTCTCTCAATAGGTACTTCAACCCAAGTCACTGCAAACAGTATTAAGTGGAGTATGCCATCATCCATGTTGTTTCTCTATACCTTATGGTCTCAGTTAAATGTGTTTAATTAGAGCTTTGTGCTTGCTTGTAGGTATCGCTAGTGCTCTTTACCCAAAGCGATTAAGAGCTTCTATGACTTGAATGTTTTATTATATTACTGTACATTATTAAGGGCAATGAGCGAGTTTGTGCTGCTTTACTTTGGTAGGACACCAACTCTTGTTAAAAGTTAATATCTGGATATATTATCCACCTGTTAATGTCAAAATTGAATGTTATCAGTACGGCACTAGAAATACACATTTGCAATGTACTTCTGACAGCCACACTGTTTTATGACAATTTAGCCACCAGAGTTATTTCAGTGGCTGAGAACTGTCGGAAGTGCAATGTAACACACTTTAGGTTATTTGGTCTTCTATCCTGTGCTCTTATAGAAAGAACACAAAATAAAGTTGCACAAAGCCGGATGACTATGTTTTATTAGTGCATTTAAACACCATTGAATGAAGTATTAAAACTGTTTTGATGGTCATCACAGTTGTTGATCTGCATGACAAGCTGTTCTCTCGCCCCCCCCCCAAAAAAAAAGAAACGTTTCACAAGTACAAGTAAACCCAAACTTCTTGGTCATCTAAACATCAAGCACCTTGTGATTGATTCCCTTCACTTTCCATTATGACAGCTTGTTATAATTTTCATTTTTTTATATATATTCAGCACACTGATTTCATTGGGAGTTTCATTTTGTACAGGAAAAGAAGCACCCACAGATGCTTGGAAAGTTGGCCGCACCTGTGTCCTGCCTATGAATAACTGAGTTGCACAAATTATGGTTGGGTGGGGTGGATAATATCCCCAAACACAGTAAAGGGTGCGTATGCGTAATTATGTGAGTAGAGCATTTCCATTTCCCCACTAAAGATCCATGCAGAATTTAAATATTGCAAAAGTTTCATTATTACTATTTAACAGAGAGAGATGTAAACATAAACAATACTGCTAGAGACAGACTTTGTAGAGTCTTCTGCAAACCTGTTCCCTTAATTTGTCACAGAATAAGGGTCATTGGACGGAAGGCCCAACCTGAAAACAGGATGTTAAGGGACCTTTGTGAATGCTTGTATTTCAGTGATAGCACATGAATGTTATCAGTCACAACACTGATAATACGTTTTAACTTACTTTTGAATAATGACCATATGAAAAACTAAAAATATAAACTAATTGTAATTTACTAAAGATGATAATGTCAGTTACAGTGCTGCCACCTTTTAAGCTAAATTTGTAGCATGTGTAATGACGACAGGCTTCTTTCAGACATGTGTTCTTTCTGTAATAGTTTGTGCAAAAGCGACCTGTTCTATAATAACTTACAGTTTTGCTTTGGGACAAAATAAGTCATTTTTTTTCTGTTCTTCATTAAACTTTGATATAATTATTCTCTAGTATCTATGTTGAACTAGCTGTATTAATAATATCACACAGTCTCCAGTTTAGTAAAAGTGTTGTTCACTTTCTGTTGGATTCAAGGATTGCTGTGGAAATGTATGCTGGTGGCTTTACGTGACCAAAGTATATACAAACAGCACAATCTCATTTTTTTTTTACACAATGGATCACACTTAAGTGTGACTGCTTGAATAGTCGGGACTCTGGGCAGTAATTCTGAAGATATATACTAAATGTTTAGACTTGCTCTTCATAGAGCATTTAGACAATTATGTTTTGAAGCGGTGCGCTAAATGTCTGTTAATATCAACATTTAATGTTATCAGTACGGCACTAGAAATACACATTTTTTTCTGACAGGCTAAGAAAACAACCATAATTTAAACGTGAGCCAAGAGTATGACTGCCTGACTTTACCAGCCAAAATAACAGTAACAGTCCAGCCTGTTAAGCGCCGTTATGATAGCTACCTGAATGGATAGAATTCAAAATGAGTATATCAATTATTTAAGGTGAGAACTAAGAAAATCATTATCCATTCCATGGTCAATTAAAGAATACAGAGAACTGTATTATTTCTGCTGGAGAAAAATGTACTGCTATTTTTGTAAGTAAGTCCATAAAATACAAGAATTAGCATTACCTCAATGCAGATTACTCCCCCGCTGCTGAGGAGCAGTTTCAAAGTTGTTAGCCCCTCTGTATTTCTATTTTAAAATTAAATTTCTGACAAAGGGTTAACTTTTACGATATCACAGTGACCATTCTTCTCACTAAACCACCTAAAATTACGGATATGCAGCTGGAGGACCGTTATAAAAAAAAACATCTGACCAAAACCTCCAATCACATCCCCAATGTATTTGGCATGTTTGGTGACAGGATTCTTTGGGAAGATGTTTTTTTTTAATCAGGTACAACTTAAAAGGGGCCGCTGTGTGTCCCTGCCTAAATCCATCATTTTCTTAAATTAAGAAAATCCAGGTGGGTGCAAGTGCACCCCCTTGCACCTGCCTGCGGGCGGCCTTGACCTCTTGTCTGTGAGATATACACCTTACCATTATGCCAACTGAATTTTCTTTTTTCAAAAAGTGAAGTTTAACCCCCTATATAGGAACAATTTCCCCAAACCAACAGATGCACCCACAGGCATCACCTAACCTAAAATTAAGGATGCCCATGCTAAAGCACACTTTTAGCCTTAATAAAAAGTGCACTAGCTATCTTTAAATAAAACTAAAGTATACACTGTTCCATTAAATGCACTAAAGTAAGTAATCTCTTATTTACTTCCAAGAATTTCAAACTTTATTTTTTACTGAACTGGTTGCCCTTCCACCTTACAATTTTACATTTCCCTCAGCAAAGAACTTGCAAAAAGTTTATCTCCATGGAAACATTGTCAGCAAAGAGAACAAATAGCTAACAAGTCTGAAGATGCATGACAGAATCTTTCAGTTTCATTCATAAAGAACAGAATGTACAACTGCCTTCAGATACAGACTTGGATCCCATTGAACATTTGCTAAAAGGAATAAGAAAAAGGAAACAAGCTAATATCAATGCATTTGCAAGAAACTTAGAACTTCTCATTGCTTTCATCATTTTTAAACAAGAAACATCTTTATTAAATTATCACTTATGACATAGGTAGTCGTACATTTATATAAATGAAAACAAACCATATTACCATAATCTTAGTTGCTAGCATTATACATCACAAACCATATTGACATAATTTTATTTGCAAACATTATGCATCACTTATAATCTACACAGTCATTGTCAGTCGAACATTACATAGCTCATTTAAATCCTGCCTTCTTTTAAAACTCATTCATCCCCTGTATGTATTATTCCCACAATTCCCATTTGTTTCTATGTAATTTGCTCCTACCCTTTTCTAAAGATCCCAATTCCAGTTGTTTTACCTCTGTTACTATATTCACTACTTCTAGTAAAGTTGGTCTAGACTTAGATTTCCATTTTCTAGTAATTGCTTTTTTGGCAGCCACCATAATTAGACTCAGCAAGGCTTTACTATATCTAGGCAATACTGATTCTATATCATAGCTCAGAAAAATCATCTGCCTAGATACAACAATTTGATCACCCAGTATCTCTGACAGAGTAGTCTACAGGGAACCTTTAAAGTCTGCCAACTCATTACACTTCCAGGAAATATGTTCCCAATTACCTCTTTCTTCCCCATCATACCTCCAACATTTGCTGTCTACCTGAGGAACAATTCTCTGGAGTCTACTTGGGGTATAAAAATATCTATATAAACATTTTCAATCAAAAATCCTAAATCTTCTAGATTTTGTTGCATATTTGGGAGACATACATATATTCCCCAGTTGTTTCTTTGTGCATTGGTTATCCAAGCTCTCTTCCCAATCCTTTCTAACCTCCTCTGATTGATTCTTATAGTCATCGTGCAATATTTTATATGCTCTAATGATTCCTTTTTAACAATATCTTATGTTCTAAATTCTACTAAAACCCTACCAGTGCTGGTCTTTAGTTTAGCCACCCCCTAATATTTTTTTTCTCTTTGCCTATACTCTGATATCAATCCTTGATTGGGCAGGCAATCTCTGACCTTCAGTCCAAATAAATTCTTGGCATCTTCCCATTCTATTTCCTTTCCCTCTCCAGTTATTTGCTCCCCTATTGTCTGTATCCCTAA
The DNA here is from genome assembly GCF_019279795.1 of Protopterus annectens. Classification (NCBI taxonomy): domain Eukaryota; kingdom Metazoa; phylum Chordata; order Ceratodontiformes; family Protopteridae; genus Protopterus; species Protopterus annectens. The sequence continues at coordinate 1,384,222,515 of NC_056735.1, read as the reverse complement.
TTGCAGTCATGCCTGTTGGCAGAATCTCCTTTCTCAGTTCCAGTGTTGCCTTAGTGCTTACAATACTTCCTGCTACTTTATGAAAATAATATTCTGTATGATTATTGTTATTCTCTTTAAAGATCTGTATCCAAAATCTCAGTCTGTCCTTGTTTCTTGAGTTTCCTCTGCTTTATCATCCCTTTCCACTTTGAAATAGAGGTTTTTGCTTGTGCTATGTATAGGAGCCTTAACTGTATAGCTCTGAATTACCCCTTCAAATCAGGTAATCCAAATCCACCTTGTTCTATTGGAAGAATCGGGTTTTTCCACTTGACTCTTGCCATCTTCCCCTCCCAGATAAAATCATTCAGCTCTTTATTAATTGCTATACACAACTTCTCCTCTGCTTGATAAAAATATATCTGACCTGTACATAAGACTAAATGGGTTAAAATATTTTAACTGCTCGTATCTTACTATCCAATTCCATATAACAGAGCTTCCAATTTCTCAATTTTTGTATTATTTTTTTAGTCTCTTCCCACAAATACTTAGCTGCCACACCAAAATCATTTTAATCCATACTCCTAAGTACTTCATTTTATCATGTCCCCATAAATATGGATATTGCTGAACCAATTTGTGTGTGGGTACATAATTTACAGCTATTGCCTTTATTTTAGCTTCATTCATTGTGTATACCAAAAAGATCTGATACTGCCTCAAAATCTTCTACAACAGTGAAATGTCCTTTTTTCATCAGGTATAAAATAATATCATCTGCAAATAGAGCCAGCTCTTCTTGACTACCATACCAATTATATCCTTGAATTTCTGGGTCCTTTATTTTCTTTGCCAATGGTTCTAAATATAATGCAGGGGTCCTCAAACTTTTTAAACCAGGGGCCAGTTCACGGTCCCTCAGACTGTTGGGGGGGGCCCGACTATCGTTTGAAAAAAAAATTAATTCCCACGCACACTGCACATATCTTATTTATAGTGTAAAAAACATGAAAGAACCTGTGCTTCTGGGTACTGAGTGGCAGGCAATGCTGCTGACCTGTGTTTCTGGGTACTGGATAGCTAGTAGATTATGCTGCTGGCCTGTGTTTCTGATTACTGAATAACAGGTGATGCTGCTGGCCTGTGTTTCTGATTACTGAATAGCAGGTGATGCTGCTGGCCTGTGTTTCTGGGTACTGAATGGAAGGTGATGTTACTGCTAGTTTGAAAAAACTTAAAACAAAAACACAAAGCACAAAGAACTTCTTCAAACAAAATAGCGCCAAGATAGTTTGAAAAAACTTTAATGAATTCCCATGCACACTGCACATATCTTATTTGTAGTGCAAAAAATATGAAATAACCTGTGTTTCTGGATACTGAATGGCAGGTGATGCTACTGCTAGTTTGAAAGAAATTTAAAATAAAAACACAAAGCACAAAGAATTTCTTCAGATAAAACAGCCCTAAGCATATGTCAATGGGAAGTGTGGGCCTGCTTTTGGCTGATGAGATAGTTAATATCTGGTTCCATGTTTGTCACTGCCAGTCATAACAAGTGATGCAAGTGTGCATCAGTTAGTCTGGATCTGGTTGGAGATTTCAGATGTTTCATTAGGGAAAAAGTCTGTTCACAGACGTAGGTGCTGCCAAAGATGGTTGCCATTTTGAGTGCATGTTTCCTGAGATTAAGATATGTCTCAGAGGGGAGAGATGCATAGAAATTAGTAAGGCTGCTTGACTTGAATGCGTATTTCAGAGAGTCACAACTTTGTATTTTAGCCAGCTCCATTTGGTAAATCGGAACAACAATTTCAATGTCAACAAATTTATATGTTCTGTAATGTTATAAGTACAGCAATCTGTTTTCAACAGGTAAAACTGAAAACCCTATGTTATGCAACTTGTACAAATATAGGCGCTGCAGGATAACAGTCATACTTGGGTATAAAACAGTTGGAACTGCAGCACCTCCCCCCTACAAAAATACTTCCAGGAGTAAATGAACTTATATAACCGGGTCACAAAAGACTTAGTAGCAAACACAAGCCACTTGCCGAGATTTAATCAAGTGGTCGTAATGCAAAACTTTCATGTAAAAACCCTCCCACCCCAGCTAGCTACTAAAATGCAGTAGCTATAAAATAATTAATATAGTTGCATTACCTTGTTAAAATGGCTATATACAACAGTCACAAAAGGGTATTTATATAATTTTCTCAATTCCACTGTAATAACCATTTCTAAATACAAACGCCAACATGTAGAAATATCGCAATACAAGACTGACTATTACTAGTAAGAATTTTAATATTTTTAATTACACTGATCTACAAATTAACAATGAATATTTTAATTTATTTATCAAAGGTTTCACCTTTGTACCTAAGAAAATTCCGAATATTGAAAATATTTTATTGGACATCAAATTATTTACTAGGAAATTGAATTTTATGCACATATATAAGGACAGGAGTTGCCCAAACAAAGATAGAACACTCAAGAGAACAAGCACTTTCAATCCCCCTTTACATAATGAAATTTTGAATTTTGAAAAATGTGTTACCAACAGAATTTGTACGTCTTATCAATTTAACAAACACACGGGGAGTAATTTAACAGAAGTTGAACTTAAATTGTTAAAGGAGCTCAGTGGCAATGATAAAATTAGAGTCATGAAACCGGACAAGGGTGGGGGTGTCGTGCTTATGGACCAATGGGATTACATTACAAAAATGATGGGCATTTTAGACAATGAGACCAAATATAATAGAGTCTCGAGAAATGAAATATATATATATCATATAGACAGATTGGTATAATATTGGATGATAACCTGATGCAGGGTTTAATTGACCTTGATTTGTATAATTTCTTCAAAGTTCACAAACTGGTGATACCAGGTGTTTTTGGTATACCCAAGGTCCACAAGTCTATAGACGACCCCCCCTATGAGACCCATTGTTTCTTCTCAAGGACCTAAAACACAACCTTTGGCAGTGTATGTTGATTTCAAGTTTAAAAAGTTTTACGAAAAACACTGCCACATTTTAATTGATTCATGGGATTTTTTGACAAAGATGGGTGGGTGCCCATATAGTGACAACAGTATTTTCATTACCATTGATGTCAAGAATTTCTTTTCGGTTATACCCCAAGAAATGGGAATGTTATGGTTTGAAGATATGTTATTGGAAATTATTTTTTTAAATAATGACGAATTCAAATTGGTACTTGAAAATATGGAGTTAGTTTTAAAATACAACTACCTTTACTTTCAGGGGGAATTTTTTCATCAAAAAGAGGGGGTAGCAATGGGCTCTGCCTGTGCGCTGATATACGTGAACATTATTATGTTGTACTGGGAGATTAGACATATTTTTTTCATCTGACTACTATATATATTTGGCCAAATATTATAGATTTTTGGACGACATTTTTGTCGTATGGAATGGGCCAGTTAGTAAAATTGATGAATTTGTGAAATATATCAACCAAACTACCACCTTTTTAGAATTTCCACATGAAATTGGATTAGATTCCATACATTATTTGGATGTGAGGATGGACAAGGATTATTCAAACAAGTGTTTTAAATTTAATATTTATAGGAAAAAGCATTTTTCCAACGCTTATTTACATTTCGATAGTGACCATTCATATGTACTTAAAAGGAATATTTTAAAGGGACAAATGATTAAAATGGCAAGAATGATCTCAGATGACAAAGAATTTATTGAAGAGATTGAACATGTTGGCAAAATGTTTCATGAGAGAGGGTACCCCCCTGATTTAATATGTGGTGTAATGAATCAAATACAAGAAGGAAGATGTAATAATAGAAAGTACACCCCCCTATTAGTTAAGAATACAAATACCAACATGACTAGTAGCAATGAGAATAGGACAGAAGACAATACTGTCAATGGCAACATCAATAGTTATAGCAACAAAAACAAAAACAAAATAATTCGAATGGAATGCCATACCTTACCCTTACATACCATCAGGGAATAGGTTGGTTAAGAAAATGTATTAATGAGACTTGGGAGATGTTCAGGGATATGTCCTTTAAAACTGATGTATTTAAAATGGATATACAATACAGTTACAGAAGGAATACGAATATTAAGAATATACTAGAGAGAAAAAAGGTTAATATTCCAAGTACTAGTAGAAAATGTGGGACATTCAAGTGTGGTAGGTGCGCACAGTGTGCATTTATATCTGGACAAAAAGAGTTAAGATTACCCAGTCTCAAAATGAATCTGCTAGCTAAGGATTATAGTAGTTGTTATACTAAAGGAGTGGTGTATCTTGTATATTGTACAGTCTGTTGGAGTTACTATGTAGGTAAAACTGAAAGGCACCTAAGATCCAGAATTTATGAACACGTGAGGGACATCAACAAACAAAACGAAAACAACGCTTTGTATAGACACGTGTTAAAATGTAAAACAGCTGATTTTAAATTCTGGGTTATAGAGGTAGTTAAGTGTCCTGACAGGGGTGGAGAATGGGAAACGCAACTAGAGTTTAAAGAAATGATGTGGCAACTCAGATTGGATTCTTGTTGTGGGAAGGGTCTTAATGACCACATCTCCATCACCCCAGCATTGAAAATGCTTGCAGCAGACCCCAAAAAACACAAACACTAATATGGATAGTTACAGTGATAAATAATTATTTTATATATACAATTTATTTATATATGTTTCTTGCACCTTCAGATTCCCATTTATTATTAATTCACATACTTGCACAGTAATATACATGCATAGATGTATTTCTTATATATATATATATATATATATATTTTACATACATATTTATATTTATATACATTGATACGCATCAATTTTTAAGTCAGATTTTATCTATTATGTATTATTACATATTATTATTTGCATATTATTATCTACTACTATTTATTATTATTAAAACAACTTGATATATTTATTACTTTATACATATTTATTTTTAAATCATTGTGTACCAAAATAATTTTACTCACTCCAGTAGTTTACATTTATATTTGTGTTTCAGGTAATAAGTTGATGTCCTTATTTATTTATTTATTTATTTATTTATTTATTTATTCACTGATTTACTCATCTAATATTTTTTTATTCATACACATCCTGTGTTTATATACAAAAAATATTTACACATGGTTTTAGAATACAAATACATATACAGTTTTTACTTTATTTACCACAATGTATTTTTATGTAGTACTATGGTATTTTACTTCAGTAATTTTCGTTTGTTTTCTTACTGTGATGTATTTAAAGGTATTAGTAACTCATTGGCCCTTTAAGGTAGGCAATTATCCAAGTCCAACTGATTCTGGTTAAATTAGTGTCTTATGTATAAAAGGAGTGGTTTGTCTTATTTCATGGATTCTGATGAAGTCTCCGATTGGAGACAAAAGTGCTCAATCCATGATTTTTATGTATTTTATGTGTCAAGTTTAGTGGTTTTTACTACTCTGTGGATATATTCAATAAAACTTTTGGGTGAACCAACGGCAGCATTGTGTGAATCACTGAAGATCTCCTTCATTGTTTTCCGGATCGCACCTTTTGGATTTTTGTGGTGGAATTTGGTTACCAGTGACTTTCATTTATATAATTTTCTCAATTCCACTGTAATAACCATTTCTAAACACAAACGCCAACATGTAGAAATATCACAATACAAGACTGACTATTACAAAGTCTACAGCACATGAAATGCAAAAATTTTACAAAAACTACACTCCTACAAAGCCACCATATTTTTGAATATTGTGAAATAACTTTATTGGGTGTCACCATTGCACAAAGGACGTAAAATGATAGGGAGCCATGGTAAAGACTTGGAGGGCTGTATCCGGCCCAGAGGTTGTAGTTTGAGGACCCCTGATATAATGCAATTAATAAAGGGGAAAGAAGATATCGCTGCCTAGTTCCTCTGCTTAAGCAGAAATTATCATAGAGAAACCCACCAATTTTAAGTTTCACCTCTGATCCCTCATATATCCTTCTATCAACCTTATAATTTTATTAGGGAATGCAAATACTTTCATTGCTCTGTTCATAAAGCCCCAGCTTACTCTGCCAAATGCTTTCTCTGCATCAAGACCCACCAACAACAGTGGTATTTTCTTACATTCTGCTTCTTTGTGCAGATCCTGAAGACACGATTGCTCTGCGAGATGAGGCCTCAGCAGGTAAAAAAAATTTGCCTAGGCCAGAATGGAAAAATGAGTACTGCTGCTGCTTTGCATGTGGAGGCTTTATGTAGAAATATTGTAATCAAGGGAAACAGAGTCAGGGAGACCACTAACCTCAATATGGTCGACTTTAGTTGCTTCCCCTCAAGTATTTGGCATGCCATGTAAGCACCTTGAGATGATATTTTTCCTGTAAAAGCACCCTTGAAATTTCACTATTACCTATTTGCACACAGGGCAACTAGTCTGCAGTGGCAAGCACTATCTCCAGAGTTGCAAACTAGATACTTCTGACATTATTTTATATTCTCACAGCCATCTAATCAATAAAAAAGGGCCTGTTGCCATGGATACAAAATTTCCCACTATCTCCATTACCAGCTGGGTGGATATGGGCATCCTGAGCAATGTAGATATTACCTCATGTTTGCTGACAAAAAGCTAATTCTCAAACTGATAAGGTATGTGAGAGCTGTATTTATACAATGTCACTGAAAGCAATGGTCTCACAAAAAAGCACTCCTAATGTCAATCAGGTTGTCAGTAGTACACACCCTGGTCCATTCACACACACACACAGTACAAAGCAAACACATAGACCCACAAATGCTGAGACACTTACATGTAATCTTCTTAAACTTCAAAGACCTCCTAGATGAAGTACACATACCAAATGCCCTTAGAAGCCTGGAATGCACACTTTCAACACAACACCCACATCAACAAATGCAGTTTCTACATCTAAACCCATAAAGTAAGCTACCACATAATCCAACATTCTGGTCATTGGAGACTGCATTGTGAGATAAACTAATGTCCCTCTCACCAGGCTGAGTAAAGAGAAAGTCACAGACTGTTGCTTATTGGGGCCAAGATCCACCACATTATGTACACACTCAGGTCATTGGACCACAAGTACCAGTATTACTCAGTCATTGTACATGTGGGTGTAAATAAATTGAGACATACCTGCCAAGACCATATGAGATAGAGACATCATGGAGCTCTCAGAATATGAGTCTCAGGCAGGTATAAGACTAGGATTGAGCAGCATTTTACCTTCTCCAAGGATGATGCCACAATATGAACAGATGATGACTAACTTTAATAATTAGTTTAGTTTCTGGTGTTATTCTAAGGGTTGTAATATTTGTCAGAATGGAAGGAGATGGTCAACAGACCATATTGCTTTGTCAGGGATGACCTGCATCTCTTTCCTCTTTTGAATATTAGCTAAAACATTCCTACCCACATAGTGCTTTTTTATGCAATGTTAAAAAAGAAAAGAACTTCTGACATAGCAAATCAAAACCAAGAAAATCTAAAGGTGTTACTGCTCAATGCTAGGACTCTAAACAAGAAACTCCACTCTCTACAAGCTCTCCTCATCCTAGAGAATGGTGACACCTGTGTAGTCACTGAGACATGGTTTAGAACTACAGAGAGCACACCAGCAGTGCAATACTATAATGCCTTCCACACATTTAGACCAGCTACTACACAGGCAGGCACTAAAGGTGTGGATGTCTCAGTTTACATTAATAATAAATGTACCCCAAGGTTGGTCAAACAAGATGATGGACTTTAGCTTCTCAGTGTTCAAATTGCCATATGTAAAATCCCATATAACTTCTTTAAAAGCTATAAATCCCCCTCTGTAACCCAGGAAACCAATAACATGTATTTAAGCTTACTGGAAACACTCACCATCCAACCCAATACCAAATTCATGGGTGACATTTCTTACCTCATTATTAACTGGGAATCATATACAACACCAAACATGCAGATATAGAGCTTCTTGGATTTTGTAAATACAAACTCCCTAGACCAGATTATCAATACTCCAACCAGGGGTACAAATATACTGCATCTGGTCCTCACTAATAGGGAAAGTGCTGCATACTCTCTGGTGTAATGTCCTCTCTGGAAAGGTTAGACCACAAAACCCAGAACCCCAAGTAACCCTGAAATGTTCAGGAATGACTCCAAAGCTAATGTTCTACTATTAAGTGATAACCTGGCAAAATTTCAAGCCCCCATAAACCCTGAGCACACTGCTTCCTATGTGGAACTGTTTACAGAAACCCCATATAAGCACATTAATAGCTGCATAGAGGCAGCTCTACCCATCAGGAATAAGTACAGAATTAACTCAAGAAACAAGCCACCCTGCTAGAATCACAACATCAATAAAGTATATAACAGAAGGAAGAAAACCATGGCAAAAATTAGGAGGTGTAACCACCCAGCAAGAGAAAAGCACTCTCGTCAAATTAAACAAGCAACCCAGAGGAGGACAAATAAAATCTACCAAAGCCAAATTTGGCCTCCTAGGCCAAGGGCAACCAAAAGGCATTTTTTAGCTATATCTGCAACCTCAGACAATATACAATTGTGTGCAGAGCTCATTGTTAATGTAGCCACCAATTCTGAGCCAGAAGCAATAGCAACCTACTGTTTGACAAATTCAGCCCTAACTTTACTGCTCTCTCTCCCTCAATCTTTCTTCAGGAAATATCTTCAAATATAACTCCTCCTACTATCAGTACAGGACAGGTCCTCAATGCCCTCTCTAAGGCCAAGAACACTGCATTGATGGGGTCAGACAATATCTCAGGATTCCTTCTAATAGCATGAAACATAACTATCAGGCCCTCTGGATTCACTGTTTAACCAAAACCTCCAAATAGTTTTTGAGTTTCACAACTGGAGAACAGCAAGTCATCCCTCTGCACAAAGGTGGGCTAGCTACAGACTCTGGAAACTACAGACCTGTAAGTCTCACTAGTCTCATATGGGAAACAATGGAAAGAATTTTCATGGAAATGATCAATAATTACATATGAAACCTCCAGACACTGGACTCAACCCAATTTGGTTTCATCAATGGTAGGTCAAGCCTTTCTTTGAGAAGGTCAGAAAAGTGGTGGATGAGGGAAAATGATTCACATTACATACTTTGTCCTGGTCAAGACATTTGACACAATATCCCACTCAGGCGTTGTTGATAAACTCAAAAGTTTAGGTATAAATCCTTACATTACCCAGTGTATAGCCACCTGGCTCACAGACAGGATCCAGGAAGTTAGAATTGGGGAGTCCACCTCTACAAAGACACCAGTCAGAACTGGAATCCATCAGGCATCAGTCCTAGAACTGCTCTTTCTGGCATTTACTTCCCTGAAGTCAAGACCAGTCTTGAGGGCCTGTGGCTGACCAAATTTACAGATGACTGCAAATTAGGAGTAGTCATAGAATCCTCCATCGACACTAACGTTCCCCTGGAAGGGCTGACTCAGACAAATAACTTGTGGCACAGCCATAAATTAAAACTAAATGCCAATAAATACATAATAGTATCCTTTGGGAAGTCATCCACCCCTGGAAACTATCATATTGACAACACACCCCAAGAGTCGACCCAGTAGTTAGGGACTTGAGGACACATGACAGTAATTTAGCTTTTCACCATTATGTGTCTATAGTAGTTCTATGTTGTGCAACTTATAAACAAAGGTATGGCATCTAAGTCCAAGCAGGCCACTGTTCCAGTATATTCAGCATTCATCAAACCTATCATTGAGTACAATGCCCTCTTTAGTATGTACCTAATCAGGCACATCCAACAATTGGAATAACCACAGAGGTTTCTCACTAAGAGAATACAGAGCACAAGTAACATGTCCTATGCAGACCACCCTAAAACCCTATCCCTGTATTTTGTCTCCTGCAGGCTGTTGAGGACAGATCTATGCCTGGCATACAATTAATTTTTGGACCCACCCTGATGGACCTCCTGCATATCTGCAAAAAAAAAAAAAACAGTACCAGGATTACAAATTCCAAAGACTTAAACCTTGCCTGTGATATAAATTGGACCTACTGGAGAGGCAGGTATGTATCTCAGAGACTACTCTTCTCTGGAACAGTCTCCCCATCCATATGAAGCAGAGTTCCTCCCTAACTCAATTCAAGTGTAATTTGGACAGTTGGATGGGGAACAGGAAATTTATCCCTAGTTTGGCTCCTATGTCTCTAATGGACCCAGGTGGCCTATGTGTGGTTCATCTTCAATGTCCCTGCTTGTAAATGTTTCACCTCCCAAGCCCCTACTTACACTTATCGAGGGTACCAGATTTGTCACAGATTTGGGATGCATTGCTAGGCTTAAAAATGTGCTAGTGGTTGTTAGCCTAGTAAACACCCATGAACCTTTGCACTAACAGACTAGAGAGTCTCTTGGAAATTGTCCCTTTGGAGGTATGAAGACAAAGTAGCTGCTGCATTTTGTACTGGATAAGGAGGCAAAGAAATCACAGCAAAGTTCCAGCAGTGAAAGATGAGTTGTGCTACTGCAGGATTAGTTTCATAGGCACTTACTAGGCTATTGATCTATAAGGATCTTAAGATGTCCAGCCTTTCATTCTCATATTATATTTTGCATATAAATAACCCAGAGATGGGCAGAACAAGGATATATTAAGACATTTACTTGTTGCTGCTATCCATGAGGAACATGGGTGCTAAACATGGAAGGAATTTGTGGTTTCCCACCCAGTCATTCAATTTATATATGCATAGAGTAAGACAAGTACTTTCCTTTATGATTAAGAGGCCAGTCACAATGCATTAGACTACATCTGCTAAGCCTTCAACTAAACAATTGGCTTTCCCCAGAATATGCATTACTGTCAGAAAGTAGTGCAAAGCTATTGCCCACTGTCACACTCTTATGGCTTATCGGCAAAGTAGTTAAGATATGGTTCCTACTTCTTTACCGATGTACACTATCACTGACATAGTGTATGACAGTATGGAGATTAAAGCAAGTCCGACAGACCCTGAATCCAGAAGCCAACCGGAGAATATACAAAGTGATGTAATGAGGTACATAGCCACTTAAGAATTTGCCAAAACTGGATAAATCCACAAAAAACACTTTTATTAGGATGTATACACAAGCGCTTTCATCTCTGTCAGATCAGAGACTTTATCAAGATAAAAAAAAAACAGGAAGCACCTAAATATAACCCCATCCCAGTTAACACCAGTTGACAAGCCATCATTGAATTAACCAACAAAAGCACTTAAATGCATTTCCCATTTTTTACAATAGGATTTTTTTTATCTATTACTATCAGCATTGTTTTGTTAAACAGGGTTTTGGGAAATGTATTTAAGTGCTTTTGTTGGTTAATTCTATCATGTCTTGTCAACTGGTGTTAATTGGGATGGGGTTATAGTTAGGTGCTTCCTGTTTTGTTTTTATCTTGATAAAGTCTCTGATCTGACAGAGATGAAAGTGCTTGTGTATACATCCTAATAAAAGTGTTTTTTGTGGATTTATCCAGTTTAGGCAAATTCTTAAGTGGCTGTGTACCTTATTACATCACTTTGTGCATTCTCCTATTGGCTTCTGGATTCGGGGTCTGTCGGACTTGCTTTGTGCATTATTTCATCTGTTTTTGTAGCTTGGTATGGAGATTAACCTAGGAAAAAAGTATACCTCATCTCCAGGACATTAATGTGAAAATTGGCCTCCAAATCTGTCCATGACCCTTGCATCATTCTCCCCTCATAATATCCCCCAACTCCAGACAGGAGGCATCGTGGGTACAGCTGCTGTTGACATGGTAAGGAGGAATGGTAACCCCATGGGAACACTAGGCAGACTCCACCCACCAGGGTGTGTCGCCTGCAAAACTGAGTTATACAAATGGGAGCATTCAAAGAGTCAGAAAGTTGGGACCACTGTGCACTTACTGTCCAGTGAAGAATTATTATATAAAAGTGAGCATGAGAAACTAGAAGTATTGAAAAAAACATTAATTCAAGAACCTTCAAAACCATAAAGCCTGGAGGGAAGCAGTGCTCTAGAAGAGTTGAAATTACTTTTCTTAGAGGCTATAGCTTGCTGATTGGAAGTTTCAGTATGCATGCATATGCTTCAAGACAACAGCTTATAAACACTGTTCACAGAGAAGATTGCAGCTGGTATTTGCCATGATTTACTAAGATACCTAACAATAGGCATAACCAACCAAGTAGTCTCTGGCAACGATGAGGGATTCAACTAGGAGTGAGTTGTCTTGGTATGGGAAGATGTGGATTTTGTTGAGTCACAGATGGGCTGTGCCCACTGTGGGGCACTTGTTGAACATTCTGGAGCCTGTGATGAGACAGAAGGGCAAGGCTAATAATCATTGTCTCTCTGATAGAAGCACAGGAACCTTCTATGAAGACTGGTAGAGATGGGTGAAGGCTGTCAGCCTAGCTAGATCGAATTTTATACATAATTCTATAATTTGTAAATATGAATGTGAATCACAGGCTTGTTGTCTTAAATGAAAAACAAATGCTGTTACAAAAATGTGGCAACAGTGCTCTCTACTGACCCAGTAAAAGCATGTTGTGACCCTTTGATCTAAAGTCTGGCTAGAAGAAGGCTTCCTGCCTATTGTTTTAAGGCTAAAGTTAATTACCAGAATTTACATGTGGAATGTCCTTTATTGCTTTAAGTGTAAAATAATGTAAATGCAGTTTCTGTCAGCCTGGGAACACCAGGAAAGTGTGTAATGATGTAATGTTTTATCAGAACTGCAGTTTCAATTTAAGCAGAGAGAACCAGAAGGCATTAAGCATTTTTGTCTTGACTATCCAACTCAGCAGCACTCTGCCTGTTGTCTTATGTAAGTTATTTTAGAAGTGTGTTTTCTTGTAGCTAGCTAGAAGCTGGAAAGATTAGATTGTTTTTCTGTGATGTCAGAACTGTACTACTGAATTATTTTAAGTATTTATATGTGATCTCTGAACTCTTGACTAGCACTGACTGTGTAGTAGAAAGTATTGTCTTGTGGTTTTAATTACTTATTATTAAATATTTTAAAACCTTTTAACTGTGGCTGGTTTGTGTAGAGTACATTGCATATTTATAGTGATGATTGTACAAAGCCACTCTAATAAGCCTTAACTGATTAGTCACACTTACCAATTGGATAATAATATTGCACATTAATAATTTGACACCCTTTTAAGGGCCTTTGGGTAGCTGATAAATATTAGTGGGTGGTGGCAGCTGGTACTACCGTATAGTCTGGGAGAAGGGGGCACAGCTGGAGAACCTGTGCCAGCCTTCCCCAGGAGTGCCTGTGTGGTTGTATAAACTCTTATCTTAATGTGCATGTGTGTGTGTCAGCTACTTGGGCAGGGACACGAAGCACTGGTTGGACAGAAAGGGTACTAAAGATTTTAGCTTGCCCACTAGGCTGAGATCTGGACCCTGAAGTTGTGCCAGTGGGGAGTCTTATTGGGGACATGGAGAGCAAGGGAGTGACCAGCCCCAGACTGACTGTGATTTCTGTGTGCTCATAAGGGAAATTGCACTTTACTGTGTGTATTTGTTATCCTTTCCTCCTATATGATACATCCTCTCTGGTGTTGGTGGTGAGGATTGAGGCTCCTTGATTGCTGGGCCAGGGCACAGGCGTCATATATTAATTGGTGGCAGTGGTGGGATATCCACATCAAATATTAATTAGTTGGCAAATACTAATTGACTTGTAGTGATGTAGGTAGAGTGAATCCTGTAGCTTGTGTACAGTGAGCTCTGAATGTGTTTTTATACTCTAAAACAGCCACACAGTGAATACTCAGAGTTCAGATCATAATTGTCTTATTTCTTTTGTTAGTTTAGTTAGTCAGGGTGAGCAGGCAGCATGTCAGCAGAGGAGTATGGAAAGCTGACAAGGAGCCAGCTGGTGGAGATGTGCCAGGCTGGGGGACTGGTGCATGGAAACCTAAGGCAGACCTGATTGCAGCCTTGGTTACAGCTGCATCAGAAAACAGCAACCAGGAGGACAATCAGACTGGCAGTAGAGATATAATACCCTCAGAGAATGGACAGCTCAGCCTTTCTGCAGTGGACTTAAAAATCCAGCTGGAGCTAAAGAGACTTGAGTTGGAGGCCAGGCGTGTGGAATTAGAAGCAGCTGAGAGACTAAGATGTCTACAGGCTGAGGAGAATGATAAACTGTTACGTCTGGAAGCTTAGGAAAAAGAAAAGCAGAGGCAGCATGAGAAGGAGATGCTGACTCTTTGCCAGAGTCATGGAGGTAATGGGGAAGGGAGTAACTGGACTCCAAAAGCACAAAAGGTCAGTAAATTTCTTCCATAGTTTAAAGAGGGGAATAATTTTGATAGTTTCATTTATATGTTTGAGAGGGTATGTAAACAGTATGAAGTTGACCAAGGGATCTGGGTATGGTTCATGGGCATCTATATCATGTTATCAAAAGCTAATATAATCAAACACCTATTAATTGGCACCAAAATGTCGAGTGCAGAAAATAGCAAAAGCTAGTATAATTGTAGAGTTATACCTGGCCCGAAAGAACCAGTGACGTACTGCGTCTTACATCCAGGAACGTTTCTTTGTAATTAATTAGTAAAGCATACGTTAAGGATGTATAACACAGTATTACACCCCATCTAATAAAAAAGGTATAAACATTTACTCTGTAAATGGTATAATACATGCCATGCTTACCCGGAAGTAAACTCTGAATGCGTTATAAATCACGTACCTACATTTTATGAGTTCATGGAACATCTCTGATTTGTATACAGGTTATAGGTTAACATAAATAATTTTAATTTTAAATGGATCATTTAATACATAAATAAAATATGTTTTATCAAAATTAGATAGTGGAAACAATTTTTTAACTATTTTAGTACGTTTACAGTATATACTTTTGGGTATTGTGTTATATTTTGGTATTCCATTTGGGGACAAATACGGACATAAGGTATTATACAAATGTGGACAAGTTGTTGGTAATAAGACCCTTGAGGGTTAAGTGGTAAATTAATTAAGGAAGTTGAATTCAATAATTAAGTACCCAATGGGCTTGGATTTGTAAATCACATGATTTTATAAAATGGATTTAAACTTCATTGACTGTTTGATACTTTTATCTGAAGAAATTATTTGTATTGTAAGGAGAACGAAAAGTGAGTGTATTGTTTTTGCTTAATTAAACTACAATTACATTAAGATTGGGTAAGTTAGGGAAGCAGGGAGACCTATACCTGGCAAGCAGGGCAGCTCTGCACAGGAAGGGGACCTCCAGTACTGCTCATGGGTCTAAAGGAGCCCATGGTGGGCAGCACAGACTCCCACAACAGAATCTACCAGTAGCAGGGGAAGCCAGTAGTCCAGGTACACTTCCAGGAGCAAGGGTTAAATGTTTTGAATGCAACCAGTGGGGCCATGTGGCATACAGGTGTCCACGGAGGCAAGGTGGGGAACCAAAGGTGAGGGAGCCAGTAAGTGGGAAAGACAAAATGCCAATAGTAGGTTGTCTTGAGACAACAGGGGTACTAAACTACCATCCTGCAGATGCCCTGATAGGGAAGGATTTAGATGAGGCAGTACCATGTGCTTATGCAGTTACACACAGTCAGACTAGGAGACCAGTATGTGGGTCTGGTAGCCTGGGGAAGACCCAGACAGACTACATACTTGCAGCCAGGACTGGTGAGGTGGTTATTTCAGGGAGGGAGCTACCCTGTAGCACTGAGACTGAAGGTGAGCCACAGCTGCTTGTGGGTACTGATGATCCTTTGGACAGAGTGACTGCAAAGGTAGAGGTGAGTAGTATTACCCAGGCTGACAGTGAGGCACCACTGTCAGAGGATGCCAGACTTTCTGTGGAGCTGGGAATGGTTACAAGGAGAGAGTTGAGACAGGCTCAGCTCTCAGATCCTACACTGCAAGGCCTGAGGCAGGTAGCTAGAGAGGCACCTGATTCTCAAGGAAAGGGGGAATCTGTATACTGGGGCAAAGTGTTATTATACAGAGAGTGGACCCTTGAGGGAGGGCTAGAAGGTGAGAGTGTACAGCAGTTGGTAGTGCCTAGAGCCTACCATCTGGCGCTTCTAGCCATAGCCCATAATATTCCCTTTGCAGGTCATATGGGCATAAAACATACAAAGAGGTGTATTATGCAGAACTTATATTGGCCTGGAATTTCCAGAGATGTAACAGGGTACTGCAGGACCTGTGAGCAGTGCCAAAAGGTAAGCAAGGCAGGAGACAAGGTGAAAGCTCCTTTGATGCCTTTGCCTGTGATTGAGGAGCCTCTTCAGATGGTAGCTATGGATATTGTGGGTCCTCTGATTACCCCAAGTTCCACAGGGAAAAAGTATATCCTAGCGGTAGTGGATTATGCTACACGATACCGAGGCAGTGGCTTTGTCCTCCATTGAGGCAGAGAAGGTGGCAAATGCTTTGTTAGAGGTTTCCCAAAAGAAATACTGACTGACAGAGGTGCCAATTTCATGTCAGACCTGCTGGCTTGTCTGTGGAAGTCCTGTGGGGTGAAGCACATGAAGACCACCCCCTACCATCTCTAGACTAATGGTTTTGTTGAGAGATTAAACTCTACAATCAAGTCCATGCTACGGGCATTTGCAGATCAGTTTAAGAGGAAGTGGGACAAACATTTGCCCCATCTTTTCTTTGCTTACAGAGAGGTTCCCAGGAATCCACAGGTTTTTCACCCTTTGAGTTGCTGTATGGGCATAGGGAGAGGGGACCTCTAGATTTAATTCGAGATGAGGGGGAAGGTGAGTGTGAGTCTCACAAGGAATCCATTGTGGCATACGTCCTAAACCTCAGGATAAGGCTAAGGGA
The DNA here is from genome assembly GCF_019279795.1 of Protopterus annectens. NCBI lineage: Eukaryota > Metazoa > Chordata > Ceratodontiformes > Protopteridae > Protopterus > Protopterus annectens. Next base: position 1,384,205,614 of record NC_056735.1, on the reverse strand, counting down.
ACTCATAAGCTTGACCCAGTAGAATCTGGCAGAAGCCCAACAACAGAAAAAGGTGTGGTATGACAGGAATGCTCGATCTGGAGAGTATGCTGTGGGGCAGCATATAATGGTTCTCATTCCTGTCAGACACAACAAGCTGCAAGCAGCTTGGGAGGGACCCTACAAGGTGGTAAGAAAGGTAAGTGATGTTAACTACATGGTGGAACTGCTAGGCAGATGGCAGGGGCACAAATTGTACCACGTTAACATGATGAAACTTTACCATGATAGGGAGGCCCTTGTGCTGAGCATTTGCAGTGGATTGCAGGAGGAGTCTGAGGGAGATCTGGGGACTGATCTCCTCAGTGAGGCTCGGGCTGACACCTCAGTGGAAGGGGTAGCAATTTCCCAGCAGCTATCTCCTACCCAGGTTTGAGAAATCCGAGCAGTGTTGCAGGAATTTGGGGACATGTTCACTGGGAAACCAGGGTGTACCCACCTAGTGCAGCACCAGGTGGATACAGGATCCCAAAGGCCTATTAGGCAGGCCCCTTATAGGGTGCCTGAGAGAGTCAGACAGACTCTGAGGGAGGATGTACAGGAGATGTTGGAACTAGAGGTGATTCAAGAGGCCAACAGTCCCTGGGCCTCCCCAGTGGTGCTGGTGCCAAAGAAGGATGGCAGCACCAGGTTCTGTGTGGACTACAGGAAATTAAATAGTCACAGAGTCGGATGCTTACCCCATGCCTAGGATAGATGAGGCCCTAGAGCAGCTGGGTGGGGCTAAGTATCTTACAACCATTGATCTTACCAAGGGTTACTGGCAGGTGCCCTTGACTCCCAGTGCTAGAGAGAAGTCAGTCTTTGTGACTCCTTTTGGCTTGTAGGAGATCACAAAGATGCTCTTTTGGATGAAGAATGCCCTAGCAACTTTCCAGAGGCTGGTAGATCATATCCTAGCAGGAGCAGGAGGGTTTGCCCTTGCTTACCTAGATGATATTGCCATCTACAGCCATTCCTAACTAGAGCACCTTCAGCATGTCAGGGAGGTGCTGGGCAGACTACAGAGGGCAGGGTTGACTATTAAACTGAGCAAATGTCAGGTAGGTATGGCAGAGATCTCCTACCTAGGACATAGAGTGGGGAGTTGTAAGATAAGGCCAGAACCTGCCAAAGTGGAAGCCATTCAGGCATGGCCTGCACCCGTTACTAAAAATCAGGTGAGGGCATTTTTAGGGACAGCAGGGTACTACAGAAAGTTTGTCCCCAGTTATAGTACCAAAGCTGCTCCCCTCACAGACCTGACAAGGAAGAACAGGCCAGATAAGGTAGTGTGGACCCCAGCATGTGAGCAGGCATTCCAGAAGCTTTAGGAGGATCCCCTGTGTTAGAGAGTCCAGATTACAGCAAAAAAATTGTTGTGCAGGTGGATGCTTCAAACCATGGGGTGGGGGCTGTACTTAGCAAGATTTCTTCAGATGGGGAAGAGCACCCAGTGGTTTATCTCAGTTGTAGGCTCCAACCCAGTGAGGAATGCTATGCAGCTGTAGAAAATGAATGTCTAGCCATAGTGTGGGCACAGCAGAAACTTCAGCTGTATCTGTATGGAAGGAAATTCACGTTATGACAGATCACAACCCCCTAACATGGTTAAACAGAGCCAGCCAGCAAAATGCCAAGTTGCTAAGATGGAGTCTGGGGTTGCAAGCATATATGTCAGTGCAGCACTGCAGTGGAGTTAGCAATGCCAATGCAGACTGACTCTCAAGACAGGGAATGGGGTGAGGTACACTCAGATAGACCTAACCCTCTCAAGTGGTGTTTCTCAAGGGTCACTTGGAAAACTAGCTTGAGTTCTCTGAGGGGGGAGAAATGTGAAGACTGGTAGAGATGGGTGAAGGCTGCCAGCCTTGCCAGATAGAATTTTATACATAATTCTATCACTTGTAAATATGAATGTGACTCATAGGCTTGTTGTCTTAAATTAAGAAAATGCTGTTACAAAAATGTGGTAACAGTGCTCTCTACTGACCCAGTAAAAGCATGTTGTGACCTATTGATCTAAAGTCGTCTCCAGTCCGGCTAGATGAAGACTTCCTGCCTATTGTTTTAAGGCTAAAGTTAATGACCAGAATTTACATGTGGAATGTCCTTTATTGCCCTAAGTGTAAAAGAATGTAAATGCAGTTTCTGTCACCCTGGGAACACCAGGAAAGTGTGAAATGATTTGATGTTTTATCAGAACTGCAGTTTCAATTTAAACAGAGAGAACCAGAAGGCATTAAGCATTTTTGTCTTGACTATCCAACTCAGCACTCTGCCTGTTGTCTTATGTAAGTTATGTTAGAAGTGTGTTTTCTTGTAGCTAGCTAGAAAGATTAGACTAAGTGTTTTTCTGTGATGTCAGAACTGTACTGCTGAATTATTTTAAGTATTTCTGTGTGATCTCTGAACTCTTGACTAGCACTGACTGTTTAGTAGAAAGTATTGTCTTGTGGTTTTAATTATTTATTAAATATTTTAAACCTTTTAACTGTGGCTGGTTTGTGTAGAGCCAATTTAAGTGCTAGAGCACATTGCATGTTTATAGTGATTACTGTACAAAACCACTCTAATAAGCCTTGACTGATTAGTCACACTTACCAGTTGGGTAATAATATTGCACAGTAATAATCGGCCAGCCTTTTGAGGGCCATAGGGTAGCTGATAAATATCAGTGGGTGGTGGCAGCTGGTTCTACCATATAGTCTGGGAGAAAGGGGCACAGCTGGAGAACCTGTGCCAGCCTTCCCCAAGAGTGTCTGTGTGGTTGTATAAACTCTTATCTCAAAGTGTGAGTGTGTGTGTCAGCTACTTGGGCAGAGGCATGAAGCACTGGTTGGACAGAGAGGGTGCTAGAGGTTTTAGCTTACCCACTAGGCTGAGATTTGGACCCTATAACTGTGCCGGTGGGGAGTCTTATTAGGGACCTGGAGAGCAAGGGAGTGACCATCCCCAGACTGACTGTGATCTCTGTGTGCTCTTAAGTGAAATTGCACTTTACTGTGTGTATTTGTTATCCTTTCCTCCTATATGAGATGCCCTCTCTGGTGTTGGTGGTGAGGATTTATGCTCCTTGATTGCTGGGCCAGGGCACGGGTGCCACTCCTCCTAAACTCCTTGATGCAGAGACATACATCCTAGACATCTATCAAGCACATCTAGTTGTTTGCTTTTAAACAATACAATATTGCTTGCACTGTGATCATCCTGAATTGTGTCTTTGTAACATATTGATTTAAGTTGCTGAGATCTAGAATTGACCCGAGGTTCTTGATTTTTGTTTGAAGCAAAGAGAAATTCAAATAGACCTCAGACTCTTTCTGATCTGGGAAGACCTTCTAGATGGTTATTTTCCAAAAGGGTAGCAGCCTCCATCTTTGCAGCTCTGCAGTGGTGGGTGGAAATTATGAAAGTGACAGAGAGTATTGGTGTGGGAATAAAAAATGGGTGCTGTACAGCCTCAGGATACAGTTCTCTTCACCCAGTTGACCTGCATGATAGCCATCTTTGCATCTGAATGAAGAGAGAGCCACATACTGCCTCCAGAGGGATGTAGTTAGGCAAGCCTTCAGTGACAGTGAGTTTTCTTCCCTTGATAAGGGACCCCTGAATCCCTGGTTTTGTGGCCACCTCTGCCTTGGGGTGGTGTGCATTAAAGGGGATGATTCTGCCTTGGCTACTCCTGTCAGAAGAGTAGCCAAAAAATGATGCTGGATTTGAAGTCTTTTTGATTCCTTTTTTTTAACAATCTCTTTATTGACATTTCTTAAATAACATTACCATTGAGCTCAATAACAAGAACAAACATATCAAACCAGAAAATAAAAATAGTGTTAAGTACAATGAAATGTAATAGAGTGACAGGATGGTGTTATCATGTATGATTAGCAAAAAAGTTGAGAAATAATATTAAATCATTTAATAAACTATAATCACATGTACTACTTGCCAGTAAAACACAACCAATATGATGACATTGTATGTGCACTTGATATGTAGTTATTTATATTGGGGAAGAATAAAATTAGGCTGGATTATAACAAGTATCCCAAAAGTGTATTGATTATAAGTAAATGATGGAGGAGGAGAGGTGTTGGGTGTAAAAATTTAAAGTTGTCCTACACTTTTCAGATAGTCTGTACCTTTACTCAATGAAAACAATGAGATCAGTTCTGCTGTTACATTTACTCTGAATACAAAGTAGACATATAGTTTAACAAAGAAAGATCTACACAAATAACAAAGCAGTACTTCATCTTACAGCATCAGATCTGTAAGGATAGGAAACTCAAAGTCTCTCATACAAAAGAAAAAGTCACAATCTTTATAGTGTCTTTTCTGCCTGTATCAGCAGTTTAGAGAACTTGCCAGAATAATAAGTCTTTCTTTTGAAGCTGGTCTGCTGACCGTTTGTTTTCCATATTTCAAACATTCTTTTCCTGAAGAATAACTCCTCGGCCTTGCTCTTATCTTGCACGTCCTGTTGACGAGACACAGCTGCATATAAGAGTTCGTCTTGACCTGCTTGTAGATAATAAATTTCACAAACTGCATAGTTATTTTACTTCTGACTCCTAACAATGAATGCCAAGCTATATGTTTTTGCCAAGAGTTCAAACTAAGTGCACTCTATACACTGAAATGTAGAATATTTATTTTACATTTTCAGAAAAAAATCCACTGAAATTCATTTTTACTCTCACATTTCCCTCTTTAGTTAAAAAGCAGAAAATGACTGTCCATTTTCGACTTTAGCTGTAACCTTTTCCAATTTACCTAGGTTAACCATAATGATTTGTTGGATTTTATACGTTTTCCACAAAAGGCAACTTAGATAGCAATTACAGATAGTTAATATGACTATAATGCCTAACACTAGTAATACAGGATGCATCAACCAACTTAACAGTTTTTTTCCTGATTTTGACCAATCAGTAAAGATATCCCACCAATTGTGAGCAGTATCTTTTTTGGTCTTTTTAGCCAAGCTAAGTAATTTATCTTTTGCAATGATGCTTAATGCTTCATAATACAGAATACTTTTATTTCTTTTTTCCAAGTACTCTCTGAGAATAGTATTGTTCATTATGTTTTTTTAAATTATCCAAGGACACAGATATATTGGAAACCTGTATTAAGTCATAATTCCAATTCTTGGAAGTATTTACTTCTATGGTTTCAGTAAAAACATAGCTCTGATTATTTCATTTATGGAAATCAACTTGTGATAAACATCCTACAAAAGGTAATTTTATATGATGAACTACATCTTGATCTGTAACCACAATCGCATATGAGGTCGAACTTCTTCAAAAGTCTCCACAATAATATCCAGTCTCCAAATAATATCCACAATTGAATCCACAATAATGTCCACAAAAACGAAGTAAACGAATAGTACGTAACAAGTACTATTCGTTTACTTCGTTTTTGTGGACATTATTGTGGATTCAATTGTGGATATTATTTGGAGACTGGATATTATTGTGGAGACTTTTGAAGAAGTTCGACCTCATATGCGATTGTGGTACCAATACCTTCCTTTTACTATTCCGTTGTGTGTTACAGTTTGGATTAGTTCTTGATCTGTAACCAGACAAATATGCTGAGAAGCCACTTCTATAAACATTTGAAAAGAAGAAGGCATAATGGTCAATTTGCATAAATTAACAGAATGTTGCAGTAAGCATGGTTCATAGACCGGCGAATGCTGTCCACAAATTAATCCATTTTGAGTCTGTGTACAACACTCAATTTTATATGTTTTTCCTCTCATATCTATATGATTACCTTCAAATTGTGGCTTCAAATTGTGGCAACCAATACTCATACCCTTTTGGTATGAGAAATATCATAGGTAATACTGTAAATTGACACATAAAAGTGGTATCAGTAACATTATAATGTGAGAATTGTCCTACAATATGGTACTTCAGTAAATAGCTTAATTCAGCAATCTGTATCAGGTATCCATTTGTTAAACAATTGTCGCCAAACATTTCCATTTTGTAACATCAGTTCAATTTGTACATTGTGGTTTTGAATTTCCACATACAAAGACTGCATAGTGCATTTTGTCCAATTTACAAAAATTGTCATATTACCATCACATTTCAACTGATGTAGCTGCATAGCATCATAATTGTCTAAAAATTTCTGCTGATCCAAGATGCTTGTAAATGTACAATCTGAGAGATATTTTCCCCACTACTTTTAAACAATTAGAATTTTAATGTCAGCTGCATTAATAGCTCTAATCCCTGTGCTTAGGCCTCTTAGTAAAGTATTATACCAAGCTCTTTTGTATTGGCATTTGCCTGTGTCTGGGAATGTAATGTTAAAATGTACCACAACCTTTTGATATTGTCTACCTTTTTACAGGTAGAAGGGATTGTAACCAAATGGTCTGTATGAACAGAGTTAGGTTTACCTGTTAATATTGATAGAACATATGCCCAATGACAAAAAATGTTTTTTTTTCATAAGGCTTCTGCTGTAGCCTTAGCCGTCATTGTTTTGGCAGGAAATGCTAATACCCATTTTGAAAATACATCAACTACCACTAGAAGATACCTGTGTCCACCTTTAGCTGGGGGTAATGGACCTGCAAAGTCAATTTGGATGGCATACCAAGGTCCATCCACTGGAGTTACCCTTAGTAACTGTGTATTTTCCAATTGAGCATTAACCTGCAAACATTAATCATTCAGCATGCACTGTGGATGCCAGTACTTGTTCTTTACAACGGGCCATAACTTTTGTGTACTCAAATGTCCCAATACCTGATGATTAGATTTCACTAACTGTCGTGCCTGTTGGTACGGTATATAAGGAAGACTAGAACCGTCTTCAAAACATTTTGCATAATATTGCCCTGGACTTTCTCCTACAAGCGTACATTTTTGTAACTCTTCCTGCAGTCCAAACGTAGTTTGGATTTGCAGAAAATCATGCTGCAAATTCTGAGCTGAAAATGTCTGTATGGAATTTACTGCAGTGGTTTTATCTGGTACACCAGAAAGGTGTTTTGTAGGATACAATTGCATTTTCTTCCTTGGCTGCCTTTTTTTGCCATCCGATCTGCATAGTTATTTAACTGAAAATTTTTATTTGTAGCTTTTTGATGAGCTTTTACCTTTAAGATACTGTAGCAAGCCACAAGGGACTGATTATGAACCAAATTTCAAATAGTCTGTAACACAGAAGCATGCTTGAGTGGGTTGCCCATATTATCAACAAATCCTCTCCTTGCCCATGTAGACATATGCAGCCACAGAGAATTAACTACGTATGTACGGTCTGAAAAAAAAATTTCCTTCATATTCCATGATGTTAGATAAGTAATACTTATTTTCTGTCATTATTGTAACTTGCTGGACACTAAATAATGCCAACCCATTTGCACACAATGCTTGACTGATGTCATTAATCAGTTTATTTAACTGAGTCGCATTTACCAAAGCCTGTACAGGATAATGTGGTGTCTGTACTATGTCTTTGGAAAAAGCTGTTAAGTATTTAGTTTGTTTTAAACCCCAGAAAATGGCCAAAAGTTGCTGAATGCATGGGTGATATCCCTTCTCAACATGTGTCATCTTTCTACTAAAGAATGAAATGGGGTGTAAAGTTTTTTTCCATTCTAGCATCAGAGGCCTGAGGCCACTCCTGTAAAAGCAAAACAGAGTGTGTTGGGTCCAGCTGCTGCTTGTAACAAAAAGGGATGTGTTAAACTTGGAGCTACTAGTTCTGTAGCCTTGGCCAGTGCTGCATTTAAATCACAAAAATCCATACTTTCCTTTGGTCCCCATTCTAGAAAGGGTAATTATTTCTGGCTAGAAAGCATGACATGAATTGTACCTCTTCACTTTTAACTTTAAATTCTGCCTCCTGAAGTGTTTGAAGGACCTGTATCACTTTAGCTAAATGCTGTTCTTTTGTTTCAGACACAGTTAGTATAAAATTGAAAGCATACTCTTTCTCCCTGTAGTATACATCATTTTACTGCAGTATTATTTGCTTTATGCTGTGATAATATGCTTGCCCTTTGGCTGTTACCTAGACTGTGACACTTTGGTCTTACACATTTGCTTTTTGATTTGATTATTTTTACAAAATATTGTAAGAAACAAAAGATATATTGACTTAACTAACACATGCTTAAAACAAATATATTTACATGATTTACATTTGCTGTTGTGTGACTTTTGCTGCACTTTAGGTGAAAAGAAAAAACATACGTCAGTCTTGTGATGTCATGTGTTTACTCTCATTTGATTTTTATGCCCTAGAACTGTTTTGTTATTACTATTTAAGTGCCTTGCTGTAACTGAATGAAAGTTTGTGCTGTGTAACCTTAACCATTTTCGAAAGGTAGACTAGTACGTTGTAAATTATTTGTTATTAGCGTAGTTAACTGCTGTTGCTTTAAATCTTTACTAACCAGATTATATTTGTCAGTATTCTGTTCTGCTGACTTTAAAGGTCTTATGTACTTTTGAAAAAGTGTTTGCATATGTTGTCTGAACTTTTTGAACTCACTCTGACTGTGTCTTAGAAATATATTAAATCTTTTTGTCAGTTCACCATGAACCTCATCTCTGTTCGCATCTGTTTTGTAATGTGCAGTGATTTTATGCCACTTTTGCTGTATATAAAACATGAAACACTGAGGAATAAAATTCCAGAAGCAATGCTCAAGTGTATCATTGCCTACAGTTTTAAGAAACCAAGTTTCAAATGTAATCATGTTATTAATACCCTTCTGTTCATCCCACTTAGGGAGAGTTTCTAATATTCTAGACTGATGATAAACTTCAGCAGAAAAACTAGCTGAGGCTATGACAGAACTGGTAACAGCAGTTTCTAGTGCTTTAGATTGCTATTTTTCTAACAAGGCTTGTAATCTTAACAGATCTTGATTAGTTAAATTTGCTGCTCTAGCACAGCCATAGATTCCTGTGACTTTAAGCTTGTAATGTGTTAGTCTCCTCCCTTGCAACAATGACATCATGCTGTGCATCAGTCAAGTTGCCTGTCATATGTTTTTTGCAAATGGGCAATTTTATTTATTAATCCTTTTATTATACAAAAGCTTTACTGCCTTGTTTAATAACAGTTTGTGTAAAGGTCTTAATTTTAATCTGAGAGACTTTCAAAAACTGAGAAAATTTCTTTGTAGATTTAGCAGTGTCAGTATGCATTTTACCAGATGCATTGCATTTATTACAGTAAGTCTGAAAGTGATCCATGAGGTCAAAATCTTGCTGGTTGCTAACTTTAGCAATCCAATCTTTAATCTCCTGCAAATCAGACTGTAAAGTACAAACTTTGACATCTACATCACCCTCTAATAAATCTTTTTCAACAGGATATATAGAAATGAACCATTGTCTGTGCTTCAAGCATTGCTTTATCCTGGTTGTGTTCCAGGTAATGTAAAATACGTTTATGACAAGGCATTCAAAAAGCAACATTTAAATAACAGATTTCTGTACATTCTGTGACACATCTGCTTTGCGTAGTAAAGACTTACAGGTGCTAACATGCTGATTATACTATGTATTTCAATAATTTCACACATCTACATATGATTCAGATACAGCAACAGTAAAATACTTAGTGCACTTTTTGGCATTTTCATGAATTGCATTCATTGTTACTAGAAAAACAGAAGAAAATATTTACCACAAATGTTCAGGACAAGGTGGCCAGTCTTGACACGAAGATCAGTTGTGGGAGGATTTCTCTGCTGTCTTTCACTAGATGCTGGTGAAGCAAAGTCTGACAGTATGAGCTGCTCTCCATATCTCACCAACTGTCTGAAAAACAATTACTGTACTGCCCTGTACTGCACTGCAGTGTTTGCACTCCAGTCAATGGAGAAAGTTTTAGGAAAGAAGAGTCGACTCAAAAAAAAAAAGTCTGTGCAGGAATGTCACACTGTGAGAGGCACCTCTGCAGGTCACATCCCTGATTGTTTTGACTGGTCTGGTCTTGCCACTGTAAAATTTAAAGTTGTACTACACTATTCAGGTTGTCTGTACCTTTACTCAATGAAAACACTGAGATCAGTTCTGCTGTTACAACATTTACTCTGAATATGAAACAGACATCTTGTTTAACAATGAAAGATAAACACAAATAACAAAGCTGCACTTCATCTTACAGCATCAGATCTGTAAGGATGGGAAAATTAAAGTCTCTCATACAAAAGATAAAAAATAGTGTCTTTTCTGCCTGTATCAGCAGTTTAGAGAATTTACCAGAATAATGTCTTTTTTAAGCTGGTCTGCTGACAGTTTGTTTTCCATATTTCAAACATTCTGCTCCTGAAGGATAACTACTCGGCCTTGCTCTTATCTTGCACGTCCTGTTGACGAGACACAGCTGCATACAAGAGTTCCTCTTCTCCTGCTTGTAGATAATAAATTTCACAAACTCCATAGTTTATAAAAGATGAAATATTTTACTTCTGACTCCTAACATCAATGAATGCCAAGCTATATGTCATTGCCAAGAGTTCAAACTAAGTGCACTCTATACACTGAAATGCAAAATAGTTATTTTACATTTTCAGAATAAAATCCACTGAAATCCATTTTTACTCTCACATTGGGGACAGAATGTAGAGAAAAAATACAGTTTTATTCCTTAATAATTGGACATTGGTAGGAAGTCAGTGGGTGTTATCTCCGTATATGATCCATTAGCGAGTTCCAAAATTCAGCAGAATGTTTATTTCATTTTTAGGTATGCATTAAAAATCTGTGTGCTGTTATGTATCTAATAGGTATTTGAATTAATTCCAAGACATCTGAGTTCTGTCTTTCCAGTTCAGTGTAATATAATACTTTATAAGTGTGAATAGTGTAATTAATATTTTTTCTTCTTGTTTCTTTAGCTTCACTGGGGGGGGACGGGGGACATGTAATAGAGCAAATTTCCAGGGTAATGTAGATTTCTCATATCCCATTTTGCTTAATCTGACTTTAAGTGAAAACCATAATTTGTATGAGCATTTACAGCTCCATAATATATGAAGTAGGTCAGCATTCTGGCTATCACAATGTGGACATAAGGCGGATGAAGTAGTTTTAAATTTGTTTATTTGTATCGGCATATTGCATTATTTAGTATCATGAACTGAGTGTAGCTCAGTTTTCTAAAGGGAATATATTTGTCATTAGAAATTAGTGGATCTATGTCACACCAGTATTTTGATAAATGTTTCTCTTCTTGGTACCTTATTGACATTATTAGTTTGTATGAGCAGGATATCATTTTCTTTCTCAGTGTTAGTAGAGACCAGAGTCTTTTGACTAAACTTATGTCTCTCCGTGTAATTGTAGGCTTATTTAGTATGCTGGCACACATATCTCTGATTTGTCTTAGCATAATTAGGTATTGCTTACGTAAGTTCAAAGTTGTTCTCAGCTCTGTGAGGGATTGATTCCTATATGAATAAAAGTCTAACACTGTCAGCTCCCTTAGCAAGGGGCATGGTTTTAAGTTTAACATTTTATTATTAATCTTAAGATTAGTATTCATATGCAGAGGCTGCATTGTAATAAAGGCATTATATAAATTCAATGAGTTGATAAGTTTTTGGAGTGTCTTTATTTTGTCTCCTATTGTTTTATGTAACTTTATGCTCTTCAAACTATTTTTGTCCAAGAAATTGTCAGCCTGTGGATTTATGTTTAATGATTTAACATAATTATAATATAGGGTTATCCAAGTAAAAGACCATATTTTTTTGCTTGAATTATATTCAGATATTGCCAGTACCCTGTTGACTCATGTCATAGCATAGTTTAAAGTCTGGGAGAGCTAAGCCTCTTTTTTTCTTTAGAGAGAATCAGTTTTTATATGCAAATCTGATTTAGGATGCCATACAAACTTGGAGAGAGAAAAATGTAGTTTATGGAAGAAGTTATCTTGTATTGATATATCAGTAGCATTGAATAGGTATAACATTCTGGGTAGAATGTTCATCTTGATGGCGGCAACCCTGGCTAGTACAGATAAATGAAGTTTTTCCCATCCATGAAGGTCCTGTTGTATTGTTGACCAGAGGTCTGTTACATTGCTTTGGCACACCAATGATGGGTCTTGATGAAAAATAATTTCGAGATATTTCATAGTGTGCTTAAATTTAATTTCTGTAGGCAGTGGGTATATTGTTAGTTTGGAGGATAGATTGGCAGGAAATACTAGTGATTTTTCTAGGTTTATTTTACAATTAGAGAATTTTGAGTAGTCGCTTATAGAGGTTAAGATTTTCTCGATATCAGAGCTTGATATTGTAAAACATAGGTTCAGGTCATCTGCGAAGGCTGTAAAAGGAATCATTGTATTATATAAATTTGCTATTTGTTGATATTTTTGTGTGATAAGTAGAAATAATGGTTCTATATACAAACTGAAGAAGTATGGTGACAGGGGGCATCTTTGTCTAGTTCCATTTTTACGATCTATTCTAAAAAAATAACCTTTTATTAACCTGTAGTATAGTATGTGGTTTGGAGTATAATACTTTAATGAATCTTATAAATTCTGGTTGAAGTCTTTTTGATATCTGTTATAGGATTTTTGCAGGCTTTCAAATTTTAGTCTTAAGAGCATACAGCATCTTTCTTTCCTGCTTACTCCTCTGCAGTTTTTCTTTAATTTTGGTGTAAATAATGAGGATCCATCATAAGGAGCATTGATGAAGAATGCTTTAAAGTTGTTACTGCTCCATGGATTGCATTGTATAAGAGCCTCATGAAGACACTACAAATATTCAGCATTATGGCCAGGTGACTTTCAACTTGTCTTCTACACTCTAAAGTGTCCATCTTTTTTGCAGAGTCCAAGGTTTGTTCAGCTATGTCTCTTTGGAAGTGGTTCATGGGGTAATATAATTTAATACTCTTATGGAAAATGCGCCCAATGCATAAGTATGCTTCCGTATCCTGTCCATTGCATGTAATTCCTTATTTAACAGATAGACAACTATTGTATCATTTGTCAGCTCTCATTGAATTGCTACTGCTACAATGAAAGCCCACCATAAAGCCCTTATTCTAGTATTGCCTGTCCTTAAGAGGATTGAATAATTTTATAAGGTTTTCTAGGAATTGCCTCCCTTGTCAGGTTCTTTTCATGTTCTCCTGGTGACCAAATCAATCAGACAGTTGGCAGGAAGTACCACCTAACAGGTAAAGTGTGCAGACAAGAAAGCCTCAAATAACACTTTTTCATCCTGGGAAGGTTGGTTTGTGGACCAATACCCCCTGATATATCAATTCAAGGATTACACCAAAATTAGCATCTTCTACAAGGGACTGCATCCATACCATCTAAATCCATGTCTGAAGTTGGAGTCACTGAGTGTTATTGTATGCCTTTTTCCGAAGACCCAGTCATGATTCATCCTAATCTCCAGACAACTCTGCCTCAGCGCGTGGAGGTGGATGTTTTAAGCTTTCAGGACTGCTACATCCATGGGATGAATGACGACAGGGCTGAAGTTTTGAATGAAGGGTGCCAGAGGATGGAGCCAGTGTCAATAGATCTTTTATGGTCTTCCTAGAACAGAAAGCGGTTATCCTTCCAAAACCCTCAAAAGCCAATCTAGTGTCTGTCAGCATCAGGGACCACCGAATTGGGGTTGTATTCATCCTCAAAGTGGATGTCAACTGAAGAAAGCATTAACAACAACAAAGACCTAAATAGTACTAAGATCAATATCAGAGCTGACACCTAAAATGCTGAACATTCTAACACTGAGAATGGCACAGAGCAAACTGGAGACAAGGATAGTGCTGAAATCCTGTCACAAAGCAGTCAGACGTGAGGCTCTGTTGTCACCAGGGCTGTTGGTGTTGAGGGAGTCAGATGCAAGAGATTTGGTACTGAGCTGACAGTCTCCAAATTTGATACTGGCTCCAAAACTGCAAGCAGTGAACCTACAACTGGGGAAGGAGCCAGTAGATGAGGTTATAGGCCAATTCGATACACACTAGAAAAATGGGGGAGGATAGATGGCACCCATTTCAATTTTAAGGCAGAGAATTTAATTAATTGAAGTATTTAGCTGTGTGTTGAGGATCTTGTTTGTTCCTGAAAAGCGACAAACTAGATAAGAGATAGGGATAAGTGCATTATGGGAGTTTTGAAGGGGCTTGAGGTTCAAAACATTAGCAAAAGTTACTAGAATGGATTTGATAAGTAACTATATCCCACAAATCATACCAAATAGGATGAAACAGGATTCTCAGATTTTGTCTGCATGCCCTTATCTTCTAATTCAACTTTTTGAAACCAATCATCTTGAGAAGCCTACAGCTTAGCCAGGCTTTTTATCACTTCAGCCTTAGATTTTTGCCGTTTTTGTTCATCTGGATAGCTTGTTAAAGCTTCTGCTGTTTTTTCCCCAGCCTTTTGTTATTTAACTTTAAATACTTGTTCAGTTCCATTTTTCACTTATTTTAAACACATCTGAGGGCATTTGATTTTTTTCATCTAAATTATTGGAAGCCATCCCCTGTATCAGAACTGAAACTTGAATTGCTTTTTGCTGAATGGTTACAAGATGCTTCTCAGAGTTTTTTCATCTCCTTTTCTGGTTGATTTGTCTCTTACGTTCTTCAAAATGTTTTGCTGGCATCCAAGCAGTGAACTCACTAGCCATTAACTAAATTAGACCTGAAATTATAGCTTTGACTGACATTTTTCACAGTTGCCCAGTTTTCACATTGGGAGAGCTCTAATCAACCTGTTCGATCAGTATGCAGCCATCTTGGAAGTCCTCCATTTCCTTCTTTACTTTGTGAAATCTTGAATTATGCACCCTTACAGAAAATACTGCCATTTCTCACAAAATTCATAGCTATCCCTTAGCCAAAGTTGACTATAGGCCCCTTCTACTCTGCACAGTCAGCCCTTTTGCAGTGTACTCTGTCTCTTGTTTCAAGCCTTTTATTTATGGTATAAAGTCTTCTAATTTGCCTTTTAAATTGTGTCCAAACACCTGACCTCAGCAAATGCTCTTCTTGTTGCATATAATTAAAAAATATGTTCAACCACCGTGATGCTCCAAGTGGTCCCTTTTAGAGCATACAACTTATCAGTCAGAACAAAAGGGAAATTCAGGTTCTAGCCATACACAAACTGATATGGACACTAGTGACAGATGTTCTGCATAATATTTTTTCATGATCAGAATCCAATCCACTACCCTTTCTCAGTCACACTCACTAGTACCTTTTACTTGTAACAAAATTTCTATTAGTGTCGGATTGTGTGTCCTTTTAGGAGATCACTGCTACAAGAAAGATATAATTTCAGTCATAATTTCAGTACTGAAGTTCTCTGCTATATCTCTAACTACATTATCAAAATTTCCACAATCACAACTGCATATTCAGCAACAAATACGTTTCTTTACAATTTATAAATGCCTTTATTAAAGTATTTTTAACAATTAACATTTACTCCAACATTACATAAATTGCTCAAGTCCTACCATCCCTTAAACTTCACTCCTAATCCTGAACATTACTCTGCTTGTATTGTTCCCACAAATTCCATTTATTTCTATTTGATTTGCTTCATCCCTTTTCTTAGGATCCCACCTCTAGTTCTTATACCTCCTTTACAATATTTAGTACTATAGTTACAGATGGTTTAGATTTTGTTTTCTATTTTTCAGTAATTATTTTTTGGCAGCCAATAGAATTAAACTTGGTGAGGCCTTATTATGTCTAGGCAAATCAGATCCAGTCTCCTACACCAAAATAATAATTTCCTTAGTTACAGCCATTTGCTCCCAGAATGTCTGACAGAGTACTCTATAGGCATTTTTAAAATCTGTCAACTCATTAAATCCCCCCCCAAAAAATGTTCATAGTTACCTGTCTCCCTTTCCTATCACACCTCCATGTATAAAAATACATATGCAAATGTTTCCAAGCAAAAATCCTAAACCTTCTGGACTTCACTGTATACTTGGGAGCCATACTGATGGCCCCCATTGCTCCTTTGCAAATTATCTTTCCAGTCTCTCTTCTCAGTCTTTTCTGACATATTGTGATTGATTCTTATAGTTATTATGCAATGTTTTATATGTCATATGAATTATTCCTTTTTTTAACAGGAACTTCTGTTCTGGACTCAACTAAAAACTCTGCAAGAGCTGGTCTTTCATTTAGCATCCCTGTCCCTTTCCTTTTGCCTATATTCTGATATTAATCCCCGATACAGAAAGACAATCCTAATCTGTAGTCCATACTTCTGCTTGGCCTCATCCCATTCTATTTCTTTTCTCTCTCAAGATATTTGCTACCAATACATTGGTTTCCTTGCTAGTTTTTTTCAGTACATTCTATCCCCCTCTTATCTACTTTCTATACCCCTAATGGCAGAATCTCCTTTCTCCATTCTCATACTGGCTTAGTTCTTTGAATACTTTATGAACATAGTATCCTGTGTGGTTGTCATTATTCTCCTTAAGGGTCTATATCGAAAATACTAGTCTCACCCTATTTTTCAGACTTCCCCATTTCATTATCATCCCTTTCCACTTTGAGTTATATTCATCTGCATTGTTCCAAAGTATCCATTTAAATCAGGTAATCCTGAACCACCTTGGTCTATAGGAAAGATTGACTTATCCCACTTATCTCTTGCCCTATAATCCTCCCAGAAATATTCCTTCAACTTTTATTACAACTTGTCCAGAACATCTCTTGTTGATAAAATTATGTCTGGCTAGTATATAAAACTAAAGAGAGTAGAAACATGTTTCCCTGCTTGTATATTACTAGCCATATCTTTAAACAAGACCTTCCAGTTTCTCAGTTTTATTATATTTTGTTTAGTTCCTTCCCACATATTCTTAGCTGCCACGGCTGAATCCTTTTTAATCCATGCACCTAAATGTTTTATCATAGTGTGTCCCCATAAATACAGGTATTGCAGAACCAATTCATGTGTTGGTACATATTGTACCACTATAGCCTTTGTTTTATCTTCATTAATTTATATCTGAAAAAGACATAAAACTGAAGTGCTCCACAACACCCAAATGTCCTTATTTTTAATTTAACAAATGCAAAATATCATCTGCAAATAAAGTTAACTTTTTTGATTACCATAGCAGTTATAGCCTTGAATTGGAATCTTTTTTTTTTTTTTTTGTAGGTATTTTTTTATCAATGGTTCTAAATATAATGCAAACAACAGGGAGAGAGGACACCCATGCTTGGTTCTTCTGTCTAAAACAGGCTTGTCAGAGAGGAACCCTTCCACCCTAATTCTTGATTCTATTTTTATATCCTCTAAATTAACCCAACTATTTATAGGTTCATATGTAAGTACTCGGCTAGCTGCCTTTGTGGGCCATTTTAAGCCTAGCCAGTTTCCTTTTTTGTGCTTGAAATAACCTATATCATTTAGATATAGACTGGCCTTGCCCATCCCATGTTAATAATTATATATTACCCCTAAAGGGAATAACTTGGATTACAATAGAGATAATTTAATGGAATAAGGCATTTAGGAGCTGCATCTGTCCATCAGTACAGGGTACAGTCCTGGGGTAACTTTTCTGTTTCTCATCTATAAATCTATGTGGCAGGGAGGCACCTTGTTTTATGTGGATGGAGAATCTGAATCCAATAACAATTTGAAATGTCAGGACCAGCTAAAGTAACTCCTGAAACATGGAGACTGACTGAAAAAATGAAACTTACAAGTTCAAGATTTCATTTCTTGGAATATTTCCTTTTCTCTGAGCTATGACAATCTCAGAATTGGTATATATCAGTTTGGGGTGCGGGGGTTTTGCCTCTTCCCTGCAAAAACAAGTTTTGAGTAGAAGAGTGATTTTCAAAATTTGCTGCTCTTCTGTATACAGTCTTTTTTTTTTCCCAAGTACCATTTCCATAGGGAGCAGCAGTATCATCTGTGAAACATACCTGTGCCCCCAAACTGTTCTGTTGATGCTGCAGAAAAGGTTTAGATCCCTAGACTGAGTATTTCTAATGCCATTTGTCTTACTGATGTGCAGTAAATCCATCAGTAATGGGTCACAGGATGCCTTATATGCCAAACACAAGTCACCTCTTAGCAGTCTGTAGGATACTGAGTATAGTACAGGGCTCTGAGTCAGTCCATGAAGGACATGTTTTTTAGGTCTCCTATCCTTTTAGTAAGGTACCTCTGTGGGCATTCCAGTTGTTGCATGCATCTGGACAGATACATTCCAATCCCTTTGTTTAAAAGCTATGCAATACAGGACTTTCTTACAACAGTAAGATGCTGGTCAAAAGTTAAGTCGCTGTCTACACAAGTCTCTCAATCCCAAACAACTGGGTCAACTGTTAGGGGTGTATCATAAACCTGGTAGTCCCTCAGGGAGATGACTTCCCAAAAGATACAATACACTTTGTGGCATTTTGTTTCAGACCATGATTTTGTCAAGTTATTTATTTGAGACAAACCCTCCTACAGGGTGGATAAGTCATTTGGGGATTCAATGACTACTCCTAGCATGCAGTCATCTGCAAACTTAGTCAAACAGAGCCCTTTGGTATTCAAAAATAACTGAAAAAGGCAACACCAAAGCAGATAATCCTTTTGAAATGAACTTTTAATCCAATAGATTATAAAGACAGTGAGCGCTTTCACATTATCACAACGTTTCATCAGACTAAGTAAAAACTATTAACTGCCAACCATAAATAGTAAATTCAAACCCTTCTGGCCTATGGTTCAACAGAAACAATTATGACATGTTGAAATTTAAAATTTAAAAAGACATGCTTTATAAACAACATTCTTCAAAATATATACATAAATAAAGCATGCATCATAAGAAACACTTATAAAGCACATGTGCATTCGATATATAAATATTAATATAATACATATGCTCATAAATATCACAAAAACATGCACATTTTTATATTTAAATAAATTTAAAATTAAAAACTGTATGTAGTGTAGTTCATTCTAACAACTAACTAAAAACAGTATATACGTATGCTTGTGTCTAAAAATCATCCACATGAAACTGAAAATTAAAATTCTATTTAAAGTGACTAATGTGCATGTGGTCTGGCTGATAAAAAAGGTTTTAACGTCATCCTATCATTCAGTCCACTCATTTTATGTGCTTGCAAGCATATTATCCATCTACTTTCTTTACCCTTGTGTAAGTCTTAACATTCCCTAATCTGCCTGATTTCTTAATCAATTCTAATGCTCTAAACTTAAACTTATGTGTCATACCATAGGTTAGCACATGTTTGGCTAATGTGTTCTTATCTTCTTTGTTTATAGCATAAATATGCCCTCTTACTCTTTCTCTGAGGGTCCTATTGGTTTTACCTACATAGAAGGACTTGCATGCCTGGCACTGTGCCAGGTACACCAAGTCCCTCATCTTACAATCTGCATATTGTTTAAACGCATAATCCTGTCTAGTATCAGGGTGAACAAATGTATTATCACCTGCCATGTATGGGCACTGGTTGCAGCCCCTACAAGCAAATGTCCCCTATCTGTCTGAATATCTTATAGTATGAATCTTTTCTTGCTCATAACAAAGTAATCGCTTAAGTGATTTTGTGTTTCTATACGTGTATCTCGACCTATTAGCAACTATCGTAGTGATAGCATCATCTACATTCAATAATCTCCAATTTCTATTACTTCTCTTACCTTATTATTCCTATTAGTAAACTGAGTAATCACTTTAAGCCCCTCATTTCCTCTTGCATTCAAACCTTCTTCATCAACCCTGTCAATATTTGTATTACTTTGGAAGTATGGTCTTCCTATGTGACTTATTATTATACAAAGATCTCTCTATCTCACCGTCTTTATAATCTCATTGTTTAAAGTTATCTGCCAATGTCTTAAATGCTTCTCTGTAAGATTCATGACTAGTAAGTCTTGATACCCTTAGTATTTGACTCTTCATTATATTAGGATAAATGTGAGTTGGATGCATGCTGCTCCAATGCAACAAGCTGTTTTTCCAACATTGTTTCCTAAACATATTAGTGTGTAAACCATCTTCCTCCTTGCTCAATTGTACATCTAAATATTGTAATTTCTTCTGGGAACTAACATTCAAAAGACAGAAAATCTGTTGTCCCATTCAGATATTCCACAAATTCTTCCAATCGTTCACTAGTGCCCTTCCATGCAAGAAAAACATCATCTACAAAACATTTGTAGTAACCAATGTACTCCCCATAATCTCCACTGTTCAATACATATGTCTTCTCCCAATATGCCAACACTAGGTTGGCATACGAGTTCGCACATGGGATGCCCATTGCCACTCCCTTGATTTGTAGAAAATATTCCTCTTCATATAAAAATACATTATCATTCAATACAATGTCCATCAATGACATGCATCTCATAATGAGATCCCTTGGCACTCCTTCAATTAATAAGAGCCTAACATACTCCATTCCTGTGTTATTTGGTATGGATGTAAATAAAGAAACAACATCAAGTGAAACCAAAAGTTCATTACTATTGTTTGCATCAGAAAAAACATACCCAGCATAGGTCTCTAAGAACTGTTGTGTATCTCTAATTATAGTGGATACACCATCTACCACTGGTCTAAGTTGTTTTTCAAAATAAATGGAGAGAGTTTCTGTAAGCCATCCCCTCCCCGAGACTATAGGTCTCATATTGGGGTCCATCAAGCCATTATGGACCTTTGGCAGTCCCCTGAAAGTGGAGATGATCGGTTTCTCAACTAAAAAGTATCTATACAGATTTGTGTCTATTACTCTACATAAATGAAGGTCATATAATTCACTATGGACACTTTTTATGATCTTGTCTAGATGCACCTTACTTATAAGTGTTGTTGTCAACCAATAGTTGCTCCATTTTCCTCTTATAGAAATCTCTATCCAACACCACAGCTCCACCCTTATCTGCTTGTCTAATTACTATCTCAGCATTGTTCTGCCATCTATTCAAAGCTTCAGATTCTTTACTAGTTAAATTAAAAAAGTCAGGTCTGGTGTGTGACATTGACAATTGTAATAAATCACTTTCACAAGCTCTTTCAAATGCATCTAAAAGTGGATGCATCTGAGGTATAAATGTAGAAGGTTTTTTAAAAACTTTATAATTATTATTCATATTATCCCAAAACATCATTTTCAGCGCCACATTTCTAGTGAACAATTTAATGTCTATAATCACATCCATTAAGTCAGAGTTTTTAGACGGTATAAATGAGAGACCTTTGTTTAACAGAGATCTCTCACTATTGGAAAGTATATACCTGGATAAGTTAATAATCAAGTCCTCTGTATCGGTCGTAGCACCTTGTGCTGAAATTCGCACCTCTCTTCTGTACCCTTGCACTTTCTCACACGGTTCTGTGGAGACCAAACTTGCCTCTCTATCTGGCGTATTGGTAATGGAAAGGAAAAACGGTTGTTGCTATCATCTGCCGGTATCTCCACATTCCCTGTGGAAGTTGTGGCCTTTTCCTGTTGAACTTCCTCCTGATATCCATGCTGCCCAGGTGTGAGACGACTTCCCTACCTGGCAAAAGCATGATGCCTCCTTGAGCACTGCTGTTTTGAGTTCCCCTCAATTCTTCAGTTTGTTGCACCACCTATGCCATTGTTTCCGGTGTCGTCATCATTGTACCTTCAGTGATCCGCCCCTCTCTGCTTGTGGAAAGTGGAAATGCTCTCCATGTTAGCAGCATTAGTATCCCTGGCCCACGAGAAGACATTGCCCCTGTGAAAATCGAAGTCTCTCTCCAATTTCCTCTTCTTCTCCTGTAATAATTTATTATCAAGTGCTGTTAAACTTATAGTGAGATCGCTAATGAAGCTGTCCATTTCTGTTACACTTAAGACATCCTTGAGCTCATTTCTTGTAGAAGTAAATTCCATGGCCAATACTGCTTCTATATTCTTATACTGCTCAATTAGAAGCACATAAAATGAGTGGACTGAATGATAGGATGACGATAAAACCTTTTTTTTATCAGCCAGACCACATGCACATTAATCACTTTAAATAGAATTTTAATTTTCAGTTTCATGTGGATGATTTTTAGACACAAGCATACATATATACTGTTTTTAGTTAGTTGTTAAAATGAACTACACTACATACATTTTTTTTAATTTTAAATATAAAAGTGTATGTTTATTGTGATATTTATGAGCATATGTATTATATTAATATTTATATATCGAATGCACATGTGCTTTATAAGTGTTTCTTATGATGCATGCTTTATTTATGTATATATTTTGAAGAATGTTGTTTATAAAGCATGTCTTTTTAAATTTTAAATTTCAACATGATGTCACAATTGTTTCTGTTGAACCATAGGTCAGAAGGGTTTGAATTTACTATTTATGGTTGGCAGTTAATGGTTTTTACTTAGTCTGATGAAATGTTGTGAATAAGTAAAAGCGCTCACTGTCTTTATAATCTGTTGGATTAAAAGTTAATTTTAAAAGGATTATCTGCTTTGGTGTTGCCTTTTTCAGTTATTTTTGGATTTTTCTATGTTTATTCTGAAAGGCACTTTGGTATTGGCTTTTACTTCAGAAAAGTAAATGCCAAACAGTAGAGGTCCCAGCAAAGAACCCTATCAGACTCCACTGGTGATTGGTCACTTTGTGGAGGTAACTTCTCCTATTTTGATTAGCTGCATCTATCTGAGACAGATTGCAATGCAGTGGGTGACATAGGGATTTATTTAGCTTTTTGTGTAAAAAGCTTCAGCCAGGTTGAGATATGCAGTGTACACCATTTTGCCTTCATCTATTGCTTTGGTGACCTTTTCAAAAATCCACCAGGTTGAGTAAGCATGACCTGCCCTTGATGAATCTAAATTGAGGTGGGTGTAGTGTTTCGAGGTTCCTTTTGTCCCGATTGATTAATTCCATAACTATTTCCATAGCATTGCATAGGAAGCTGCTCAGACTTAAGAGTCTTTAATTGTCTAGGTCTGCAGAAGGTCGTCCCTTTTCCAGGGGAATGACTGTAGCTGTTCATTCATTTGGTACAAAACTTGTATTAAAGGTGAAAGTGAACAGTGTTATTAGAGGTGTCTAAATCATGCTTCGTGCATTTTAAGATACATGCAGGGATATTGGCAAGCCCCATAAATGCAGTATTTTTACTTCTTGATAACAGTTTTAAGACTTGGTCTTGTGCGATTGCTGGAGGAGAGCCAGTTACAGGTATATCTTAAGGGACAGATGGATAGTTATCAGCCAGTAGGTTAGATATACCTTCACTCTCAGTGTGGGTAACATTGTTCAAAATAAGCTGAGTGCATTGTCCTTTGTGACTATTAACTAAAAAATCCCTTGCGATTATCTTTGGCTTGGGTAGATATTTTAGCCTGAAACTTGGCTTTGGTGGATTTTATTTAGCTCCTGAGTCATTTATTTCAGTGACAAGAACTCTAACATTATAGGAATTACTGTTCTTACTTTGTGGTCAAAATTATTTTCCTTTTATTATAAAGCTTGCTAATATTATGTTTCCACCATGTCAGTTTCTGGGGTTTGCCATGCACTTGTTCCTACTGGGTACAGTTGCATCTATGCAGCTGTTTACATGCTAGTAAAATGTGTATATTTCTGCATACTCAAGTGTAGTTAACTGGGTTTGGTGGAGACTTGAATCTTGCTAATGTATGATGTAGGAGTAGATAGTTTTTATTAAAAGAAATTTCTCAAGCTACCTTGGGTTGAGAAGATCTCTGGTTTGATTCTATCAGGTAGTGCAAATGCTTACATTGCCCTTCTCATAAAATTCCAGCCAACTCAATCAAATGCTTTCTCTGCATCAGGACCTGCCAACAATATTTTCTTAAATTCTGCCTCCCTCTGGATCACCATTGCTTTTTTATTTAGTAATATTTCTTTAATAGGGTATTGCACTGATCAATATTGACCAGACTCTGCCCAGGTGAAATAGAAAACATTCCAAACAAAAAATATATATATGCAAGTAATAACAGAGTAGTTCAGACTAATTACATATAAAAAAATGTGTATATACATAGTAGTGATCAAGCAGATGTAACATACAACATATATATTAGTTTCTAAAGTCTTTAATCATATTGTCTTATTTTTTTTCAAGCCAAGGAGATTACACCAGACATCCACCTCTGTAAAAACAAGATAAATACATTCATGAGTACACTTTTACAGACCCCAAATCCAGCATCACAAGGTCAGATTATATGAACCTTAACTTTCTACGGCCCTGTCTTTCTTTATCTCATTAGTGTAAAGCCTATTTAGCTTACAATTAAAAAGTACTTGTTTGCTTTAATATATTTAGTATATACAGCAGTCACTGGTAAGACTCCTCAACCTCACATTTAAAATACTCCTGACTGCACATTGTCCAAAACCACTTTACAATATACAACACAGTTTATATCATGAACTTTTATTTAAAAAAAAAAAAAAAAAAACATTCAGAAATACTATTTTACTTTGTTACTTCATTACCTTCAGTGCCCTTCTAAATATTAATGAAAATATGCTTTACAGTTCACTCCAGAGTTTAACAAAGTTAACAAACCTTCACTCATTCTAAACCACTTTTTCTTGTAAAGCAATAGTTCATGTCTATTCCTATATCCAATGGAAATTATGTCTTATAGTCACCAATTTATTCACATCCAGTGTTGCTAGTCTTCCTAATCATCTCCATCTACCAACTTCAGTTTCTGGTTCATGTCCAAGATAACTCCTGATTCTTCTAAATGGCTACTGCAAACATGCTTCTTTTTACCTAGTGTACAGTGAATAATACTTTCTCACAAACACTCTGCTGTCTCAGTTTTTTTTTACTACTTTTCCTTTCTGCCACAATTTTGTCAAGAATTAGAAGTTATGTACCTACCATAACGTTCCATGTTAGTTGTCTTCTCTCGCCTTCTTTCTTGCTGGATGGGTTCGGAGCCGATCCTCGGCTCCGACTCGGCACTTGCTTTAGCTTGAGAACTCCTTTTACCAGCTCGAGGCAACCCTATATCCCATGATGCAAGGCGGAACTACCTCAGATCTCGTTTGGTAGCTAACCTACCCTGCTAAAGACTATCCTAACATAATTAAGAACACAAGTTCCTAATAGAAGTCCTCATATGAAGGCTCAGGAGGAAAACAACCTAATAGGAACTCTTCAAGATCTGTCCAGGCCAGGGGGAAGGAGGGAGGGACGCAAGAAAGAAGGCGAGAGAAGACAACTAACATGGAACGTTATGGTAGGTACATAACTTCTAAATGTTAAGTTGTCAATCTCGCCTTCATTCTTGCTGGATGGGACCGCGTCCCTAGCACCTGTATCCCGGGTGGCTCAATGGAACAGACTCTTGAGAACTGTGGAACCAAAACTGGCCCTATCTCTGGAGGCCAAGTCCAACTTGTAATGAGAGACAAAGGTATGAGGCGTGGCCCAAGTAGCTGCTGAACAAATGGTATCAATGGGTAGTCTATCCTGAAAAGCTGCAGAAGTGGATAGACTCCTGGTTGAGTGTGCTTTTGGTTTAGAAGATAGCTGTTTGCCTCTGAGAGAGTACACATAGGAAATGGTGGAAGTCAACCATCTGGATAAGGTCACTTTAGAAACTGGAAGACCTATCCTGTTTTCTGCATAGGAGACAAATAATTGGTCCGATTTTCTGAATTGTTTAGTTCTATGCAAATAGTACCTGAGCTGACGATGGACATACAAAAAATGCAGTTTCTGTTCAGCTCTGTCGGAATAGTTTGGGAAAAAGACTGGTAGATCTATAGATTGGTTAATATTGGTTTGAGACACGACTTTGGGGAGAAAGGAAGGGTTAGTTCTTAATGATACCCTGTCCTTATGAAAACCAAATAAGGGGAACGAATGCAGAGAGCTTGAATCTCGAAACCCTTCTTGCAGAAGTGACAGCCAGTAAAAATATAGTTTTCCAGGTCAATAACTTCAAAGAACATGAAGCAGACGGTTCGAAGGGAGGTAGTATCAAGGATGCCAACATTAAGTTTAGATCCCATTGCGGAGGAGGATGCTTTATAGGTGGTTTTAGGAGAAAAACTCCTCTCAGAAAGGCCTTGCATAATCTATGAGACATAATGTTATTGTCATGCAAGCCAACATGATACTTGGAAATAGCAGCCAGTTGTACTTTGACTGTAGATGACGAGGATCCTGAATGAAAAACCTCCGCCAGGAAATCTAAAACAGAATGTACAGGAGCAGTAAAGGGATCAATATTTCTGGAATTTGCCCAAATAGAAAAATGTCGCCACTTGCTAGCATAAACAGTCCTAGTGGACGACTTCAAAGAAGACACTAAAATGTCTCTGAGTCAGAAATCATCGGTAGCCTGGCTAGGGAAGGAAGTGGAGCAACCAAGCAGTGAGGTTGAGAGAATGAATGGCCCGGTGCTGCTGACCCGACTGGTGGATCAAGAGATCCGGAACTGGGTCCAGATGCCAGGGCTGCACCAGAAGGTGACGATGCAGAGACGGAAACCAAATTTGTCGAGGCCAATATGGGGCAATGAGGATCAACTTGGCTCTCAAAACGGTGGCTTTCTGAATGACTTGTGGAATCAAGGGAAAGGGAGGAAAAGCGTACAGAAGTCCCCGGGGCCAATCCTGGGTTAGAGAGTCTCTCAGGGGTTGGCCTGGAAGGGGAAAGAGAGTGAAAAAATCGGGGCACTTGTTGTTTTGAGGAGTAGCAAAAAGATCGCAACAAGGAGTGCCCCACTTCAGAAATATCTGATCCACTACAGATTGATTGAGAGACCACTCGTGAGGCATCAGAATGGATCTGCTCAGCCTGTCCGCCAATAGGTTGGACTTGCCGGGGATGTGCGTTGCTATCAGAAACCGCTGAGAAGAGATCGCCCATTGCCAAAGTCTGAGAGCTTCTCGACATAACGGATAGGACCTGGTCCCGCCCTGTTTGTTGATGTACCAGACCACGGACATGTTGTCCGTTTGTACTGCAATAGTCCCTGTGGGAAGAAAGTCGTTGAGGGCTTGCAACGTTAAAAGCACTGCTCTCATCTCCAGGACATTTATGTGCAGATGGTATTCTATGGGTTGCCACGTCCCGTGGACCATCCTGCCCTGATAATGCCCCCCCCACCCGATCAGAGAGGCATCCGTAGTGACTGTGGCAACTGGAGGAGGGGGAATAAAGGGTCGGCCCTGATGAAGAAGAGGGGAAGATATCCACCAGTTCAGATGAGCTCTGCACGACTGTGTGACTAAGATTTCGTGCCTCATCGGAAGACTGTGGTACGACCACTGCGTGAATAGCATCCACTGCAGAAGACGCATGTGGAAGCGAGCCAGTGGTAGAAGAACAATGGCCGCAGCCATAAGACCTAGAACCTTCAGTATAAATCTGGCTTTGATCTTGTTGCTTTGCAATAGAATCCGAACAAATTTTTGGGTGTCCAGAATTCTTTGATCTGTTAGTCTGGCTAACATTTTGACGGTGTTTAATTCTGCGCCTATAAAGGTGATAGATTGGCAAGGCAGCAGAGAAGATTTTTCGAAATTTACTGAAATTCCCAAACTCCTGCAAAGCTGTAGAGTGTAGTCTCTGGACTGAAGAAGCTGACACTTGGTGGTGGCGGAGAGGAGCCAGTCGTCCAAGTAGGGAAACACCTGGAATCCTTGACGTCTCAGATGAGCTGTGACCACTGCCATGCATTTGGTAAACACTCTGGGGGCTGAAGTGAGGCCAAAGGGCAGTGCTCTGAATTGGTAATGACTGGTCCCTAGCCGAAGCGGAGAAACCTTCTGGAGCGTCTGTGAATCTTTATGTGATAGTACGCATCCTGAAGGTCTATAGAGCACATCCAGTTGTCCTTGCCCAGAAATGGCAGAATGGACTGAAGCGTGACCATCCCGAATCTTGCCTTCTTGACAAATCTGTTTAGATTGCTCAGGTCTAATATTGGTCTCCAATCTCCCGTCCTTTTGGGGACCAAAAAGAATCTCGAGTAGACGCCGGATCCTACCTGGTCTGCCGGCACCATCTGGACGGCTCTTTTTTCTAGGAGCTTTGAAACCTCCTGTTCTGCCAAATCCCTTTGACCGGGTGAGATGTCTGGAAGGGATTGTAGAGGTACGGGAAACCTTTCGAAGGGGATTTTGTAACCCTCGGATATGATCGACTGTACCCACATCTCTTGTGATAGGGATTGCCAGGCTACTGGGTACAGTGAAATCCTTCCCCCGACTGCCTCCAAGGGTGGACAGTCGGGCAACACCTCAGGGATGCTGAAAGGGCTTCTCAGGAAGAGACTCCCTGTTGCCCTGGTTCTGAGGACCCCCCCTGCCTCTAGGGCGGCGTCTATTATTGTTACCCCCTCTGCCTCTGGGGGTAAACTGACCACGTGCGTCCGGTGTAGCTCCTTGGGCTTTACGGAACCACATCTTCCCCCCCTTCTGACCCTTGGGATATGGTCTAGAAGGAGTGGAAAATTGGACTCCAACGGCAGAAAGAGTTTTACCGTCCTGCTCACACCTGGTCAAGGTATCCTTCACCTGAGGTCCGAACAAAGCCGAACCATCAAAGGGGGTATTAGTGAAGGACGCCTTAAAGGGGTCCGCAAAATTACAAAGCCGCATCCAGGCTTGGCGTCTAAGAGCAACTCCTGTGCCTGCGGCCCTGCTCGCTCCATCGGCCGCATAGGATATGAGCCGCATGGAGGAGTTAGATATGGAATTCAGGATTGCAAGCTGCGAGGCAATCTTTTCTTGAGCCCCAGCAGCAGAAGGATCCTGGACTACTTCACCCAGTTCCTTGAGAATATCTCGTTGAAGCCTGAAGTGACAAAGATAATTCAGCGAACGCATAGCAAAGGTGGCAGAAGAAAACATCTGCTTTCCATACCTGTCCATGGTCCTAGAATCCTTGTTAGGAGGATGGACAGGTACTGAAGGATCCACCAGTTCCTTCTTAGTGGCCGCCGCCACCACCATAGCATCCACAGAGACACCCTTGGAAAGGAACTGTTTGTCCGAAGGGGCCGTGATGAATTTGGATGGTCTCCTGGGGACAGGTTCCACAGAATCTGGAGCCGCCCACGCCTTCCGAGCCACTACCTGCATAAGTGGGTCGAAAGGCGGAGACACCCAGGAGGTGGAGGGTCGGGATCCAAAAGCCTCCAGGTATACCGACTCATCCTCGGAGGGGTCAATGGTGGACCAATTCCCCTACTGTTTGAGGAGCACAAGGATGTCTGAAAAGGAGACATCCTCAGAGGGGACCGTGGGGAACCCTCCGACTCATCTAAGTCGGTATCAGATGTAGTAGACTCAGGGGAGTCTGTGTGTTTCCTCTTACACGTCCTCTTCCGAGGGGGTTCCCCTGCAGGATCAGGAGAAACCTTGGAAGAGGAGGAAATTCCCAATGGGGAAACCTGGGGCGATGGATCCCTGGGCCTGAGAGCAAGAGGCTGGCAAGAGGCGTCTGCAGGCACTGATGAGGGAGGAGCTAGAGGGATGGACCGTTGACCAGGCTCAGAGGCCAGGACACTCCTCATCACCTCAAAGGCTCCCCTCCCCGGGAGGCTGGAATATCCCCGCTCCGAGGAAACAGGAATTCCCGGATCCAATGAGAGGGAAGGCTCCGAGGCCGATGTCGGCGCCGAGCTTACCAAAGCCGAAGCCCCGAGAGGTAGAGCGGGGTCGGACAAGGGTCCGATGCCACTGGCCCCCTCGGAGCCGACAATGGAAACCCGACGACCGGATCCCTCCAAGGAAGGCCTCAGGGAGGAGATCGGAGCCGAGGACGACAGAGCCGAAGGATGTATCGGCTCCGGCATCAAAACAGTCGCTGTCCCGAGAAGCTCCAGCTCCGAACTCTGGTGTGGAGTCGGAGGAGGAAGTTCAAGGGGTGAGGCTATAGCCGAAGTCTGTTGAGACGGGCTATGGAGCATTTGGGCCAGTGCCTGAGACTTCAACAGCCTGCTTACCACCCTCTCTAAGTCGTGGTCAGACAGCCTGGAAGATCTCGAAGATCGGCTCCGATGGCTCCACTCCGACAAAAGAGGAGACCCCGGAGCCGAGTGGATACTCAGTAACGAAGGGGACCGAGAACTCTTTCGGGACGAAGCCATCGGAGCCGAAGTCCCCTGAACTCCAGATGGAGCCGAAGGTTTCTCGGCTCCGATGCTGGATAAGGTGTCGGCTCCAGCCGGAGCCAACAAGGCCACAGTAGACAAGGTATCAGAACCAGCCAGTGCCGAACCCACTACTTTTATGGTGGATACATCTGTTCCAGCCGGAGCCGATCTCGGCTCCGATGGAGCCGGAGCCACCGGAGGATGCTTGGACACTGAAGCCTGAGCCTTCGGTAGCTTAGAAGGTTTCCCAGACCCTGCTTTAGAGGGAGAACCTTCTGGCTTAAGTGAGCCACGGAGGATAAGCTTATTCCTCCTTTCCTGCAGGACTCTCTGGCTAAAAGAGTGACACAAAGCACAGGAGTCCTGCAGGTGCAAAGGCCCCAGGCAATAAACACAAGAAGTGTGACCGTCTGTCAGAGACATTTTCTGACAGCACGAGTCACACTTCTTGAAGCCTGAGACCTTGCCTTCCCTAGACATATCCTAGGAGGAAGTAACACACACAAACCCCAACAAACACACAAAATTAATCCCCTACACACAACACACAGGAAGGGATTAACCAATGGGGTTTTAGGCCTAACTAAAACTTTACACTAAAGGTTATAAAAAGGTTATAAAAGTTTGAAAAACAAGGGAATAGGGTGGGCTGTAATTCACTACAGACTATACTATGAATAAAAGGGGAAAATAAAACCCTAAGCTTTTCTGATTTTACCAAGAAAATCACTTACCTCAGCTGGCAAAGGAGACCTCTTTCGCTAAGCGGCAAACGAGATCTGAGGTAGTTCCGCCTTGCATCATGGGATATAGGGTTGCCTCGAGCTGGTAAAAGGAGTTCTCAAGCTAAAGCAAGTGCCGAGTCGGAGCCGAGGATCGGCTCCGAACCCATCCAGCAAGAATGAAGGCGAGATTGACAACTTAACATCTCCTTATGCTGGTATGATTGCATCTTTACTAATATAGGCCTTCAATGCTTTCTCATGACCATGTCTGGAGAAGACACACAATATGTCATCTCAATTAACAATTGCTGTGATGAAAAAAAAAAAAAAAGAGTCCAGTAACTTACTTGCACTTTTATACAATTAATACAGTCTGTTCCTTCTAGTTTCTTTGGTACAACTGAAAAAGTAAAATTGTGTGCACTCTGGCTTATTCTTCTTTTAAATAACTTTTCTTGAGAAGCCTCATACTCAGCTAGCCTTCTCATCATTGCAACCTCTGATGTTTGAGGTTTTTTATCAATTCATCTGAATATCTAGTTAAGGCTTATTCTCTTTTTTAGCATTTTGTTAAGTGGATATTAATTTGAAACAACTGAATACATTTGTTTTATTTTTTCTTTTAAATCTGGTTCCAAAGCCATGGCTTAAAACTCAGTAGTAAGAAATGCATTATAATACATTCTGGGAAATCTACCACCCCAGGTAACTTTGTCATCAATAAAAAACCCTTATAAGTTGAGTCCCTTGGCAGGCATCTGAAAATTCATGTAGACAGCTGCCTTTGACCAGCATGTATACAAGTTAGTAAGAAAATCCATCTATGTTGTTCAGCATATACAAATAAGGACATGGCATCTAAGTACACAGAGGCCATTATACCACTGTATTCAGCCATCATCAGGCTCAAAGTATAATGCCTCCTTTAGTATGTACCTGATCAGGCACATACAGCAACTTACACATCCACAAGGTTCCTCACAAAAAGGATACAGGCAGTAAATGCAGTGTCCTATGCTGATCACATCAAAACCTGTCACTTTATTTGATATCATAAAGGCTTCTGACAGGTTGTTTTTGCCTGCCATACAGGGCCATCTCCGGACCCTGTTTTGATAAACCTTTTCTACGTCTGCAAAACAAACAGCATCAGAACCTAGATTAAAAGGCTGAAATGTTGGTTGCAACATAAATAGGACGTGTTGGAGAGACAGATATGTTACTCAAAGAATTCTTCTCTTCAACAGGCTCCCCATTCATGTAAAGCAGAGTTCCTCTCTATCCCTTTGCAAGCACGACTTAGACCAATGGATAGGTAATCAAAAATTCATCTGTCTGGCTCCTATGCTTCAGATGGACAGAGGCAAAATGTGGGTCACATCTGGGTTGCATAGCTAGGCTCTAAGGGCTCTAGTGGTCATTAGCCTGGTATAAACCTACAAATCTCTAAATTCTATTTCACTTGCTACAGCTGAAGTGTGGTGTGTTATCCCAGTTTCATAAACTGTATCTTATTATCAGAGAATTGATGACAGACTGGAAAGGAAAAGGTAGTAAAGTAAGAATAAAGTCAAATCAATTCACTTTTATGACAAATATAATATCTATACCATTCTGGTACCATGTGTTGTGTAAGGTACACAAGAAATGACAGTCAGGTTAAATCTGTTAGAAAAATGGTTTAGTTACAGATCAAGCAGATTATTTTTTCCTATTGCTTTATTTCAGCAGATATTGTCAAAACCATTGAAATATGGCAATAGTGTTGCAAATCATATCTTGATATACAAATAGAAGATCATTTACATCATGTTAATGTTTTGCTAATTTTGTTTTACAGAGTACAGAATTTAAAGTCAATATTACATTTTTAAAAGTGACAGTACAGTCAAAGTTTCAGATCACATGCAAGAAAAGAGTACAGCATAATTACTATTTGCCAGTCAAATCTCAAGTAAGGAAAGAGTGAAATGTAATTTACTGTACAAGGACATTTCACATACTTGCAAACCGGATCACCTCAGTTCAGTTCTAGTGGTAAAAGTGCATATGCAAATGGTTCAAAATTTTACACATTTCAGACAAACTGCCATTTACAGAGCATACCAGAGGTATGGACTTCTATAACTGCATTATCAGATTACAATTACAGGTCAGCTCAGTGAGCTGAATTGAATACAGTACTGTATACTATAAAACTGTATGGTAAAGATCAGTTATATATTATTAGTGAAAGTTTCTCTGCAGTAAGTTATTTTTTATCTGAAGATTTTGGCAACAAGAAAACAATTATGGTGCATACATTACAGTCTGAGAATCACAGAGTAAAAGTAAAAAAAAATCTCAACAGTTAAGATTAATTTTATAAAGATACATAAATGAAAGAAATGCTGAAGAATTAGTACAGTGTTAAGAATATTACTTTAGTTTTGTTAGAGCTTAGGAAAGGGAGAAAATGACACTGAGTTTTCCATTTGATTCATTAATGAAGCTGCAGCCTATTTTCCTTAGCACATTATCAGTTTGGTCACAGACTTACAATAATCTATTTAATAGCACCAATGGTTCATTTCAGCCAAGAGAAATATTTACAAAGAAAAAACAGTGTAATCAGTTTATAACTTAAAGTTGCAAATGTTTTATTTTAAGAACCAGATACTGCTTTTTTTCTGCTTTGCAGATATTGCTATAGAAAGACACTGTCAAATCAAGCTAATTTTAGATATGGCAATAATTTCCAGTTCGGTGTCCAAAGGGGGACTGGAAGGTCTAACTGTATCAGGAACTCAGGCAAAGACAGACAGACTCAAGGACAGCGACTTGGGACAATATGCAGTAAGGCTTACTCCATTTTTATTATTACATTTTTATTTTTAATAAAATCCACAGTCAAGTTTGAGGCTAAAATAACCCAAACCAAAGACAATCACAAGGTATTTTTCAGTTATGTTCGTTATCTCAAAAGCACAATGCAGCAATATGCACTGAGCTGATTGTGAATGATAAGACCTACATGTGTACAAAGATATAATGAACCTACTGGCTGACAAATTTAACTCTAATTTTACCCCTCCCCATCTGTCCCTCAAAATATACCAAAAACTGTCTAATCTCCAGCTAAAGACCAAGTCCTAAAAGTGTTATCAAAAGCAAAAAATATTGTCATTACCCATAAATGCAGCATCACTGGATGCATCTTAAACAGCATGAAGCATGATTTAGCCACACATCTAACACTGTTCAATCTTAGCCTCCGTGCAGGTTTTGTACTAAGTGACTAGAGAACAGCTACAGTTATTCCCCTGTATAAGGAAAGCCCTTCTACAGACTCAGGCAATTACTGACCCATAAGTCTGACCAGCCTTATATGCAAAGCCATGAAGAGACTTATCATGGAATTAATCAGGACATAGGGAATCTCCAAATACTGGAAGTGTTTCATTTTGGTACACATTGCATACCTCATCCTGGCCAAACCTTCTGACACAATTCCACACTCAGGCATAGTAGAAAACTTAAACTGGGACTAAATGCTTATATCACCTGATTTACTGCCAGCTTGCTCATATATGGGATGCAGATAATCAAAATAGGGGAAGTTACTTCCACAACAGTCCAGTCACTAGTGAAGTTCCCTGGGGTTCTGTGCTAGGACCTCTACTGTTTTCCCTCTACTTCTCTGTAGTAAACAGCAATACCAAAGGGTTATGTCTGATTAAGTTTGCAGATGACTGTAACCTGACTCTCCAAACGACTTAGCCATCCTGCAGGAAGGTTGGTCTCAAATAAATAACTGGTGTCAAAATCATGGTCTGAAACTAAATGCCAAAAAATGCATTACTGTATCCCTTGAAAAGTCATCTATCCCTGGAAACTACCACATGACAGTTCAGGTTTTGAGAATTTGTGTGGACAGTGACCTAACTTTTGACCAACATGTGTCTGTTGCTTTAAGGAAGTCCTTCTATAACTGCACAGCTTATAAACAAAGATACCTTACTGTGTGTAGCATAGAAGGCATCCTCAAACCCGTTACTGATGGATTTGCTGTACATCTGCAAGTCAAACGGAATCAGAAATACATGGTCTAGGGATCTAAACCTTTTCTGCAGCATCAAAAAGGTCTGGAGGACAGGTGCATTTTACAGAGGATCCTGCTGATGTTGAAAAGAGTCCCCTCTCCCATTCACATAAACAAAGTTCATTCCTGCCCATTTTCAACCTCAACTTAGATCTATGGATGGGAAATAGGACATGTACCCCAGGACCACTTCCTGCACTACTAATGGACACAGGCTGCTCCTAAATGCTTTATCCCATGCATGGGTCCCCTCAAATTATCTATAGTATGATTCCAGTTATTCTTATTAGGGACAATCGTATAATTATGGACCATGGGATGGGTAATGGCAGACTACAACCAAATAGGATAGGCTATTTCAAGCACTAAAAGGGAAACCAGCTAGGCTTAAAATGGCCCACAAGGGCAGCTAGCCTAGTACTTACCTATAAACATATGAACCTATTGCATTTTTTGAACTGTCCATCTTGCAAGTTCTGGGTTGGCCCATTCACTTATCAAGGCTAACAGAAATATCAGAAGTGAATATTTCTTTAAACATAAATGAAATGTAGGAACCAAAAAAACAATCCAGAGGACTACAAAATACTAAACCAGCAGGTAGATAAACAGGAGATCCAACGGTGTAAGCAAACAACCGACTTCACGGCAAAATAAACCACAAAAATAGTTTATTTCGATAACAGGTACAAACAACAAAGGAAGGAATGAGCGCTTTCGTCTCCACCCTGGAGACCTCTTCAGAATCTCCTCAGGATTTTATTTTATTTATCGAAATAAACTATGTTTGTGGTTTATTTTGCCGTGAAGTCAGCTGTTTGCTTAAACCGTTGGATCTCCTGTTTATCTACCTGCTGGTTTAGTATAAATGAAATGTAGTTAACTGCATAGATTATTCAGTATGCTAAATCAATTTATGTATTTTTTTCAATTATCTAAAAATATTCTTTAGAGTTAGGATATGAATATAGTACAGATGCGAATGAACATTTATGCAGATTAGTTTAGAGTTAAAGCACAGAGTACAAATACAGATGCAAAAGTATATTCATGCAAATTACTGCTGTCACAACATGAAGTATTTCAACCCGAATTTTAATTTCAAGCTATGTTTTCAGACAGCTGCATAACAGTACTAGATTTCAGTTTATGCTTTTATCTGTGTTCAGATGCTTTTGGAAAAAAAATATTCCTTTAGTGTTAGTTTAGTTAGTTTCCAGAATATAACATTCATGCACAGCTATTTCAGATGTTCAGTATAAATGGGCATTAGTATAGTGTCAATTTCAGTCAAACTTCAGAATGTGACATTCATATTCTTATTTTAAATGTTCAGTATAACAACCAGCACTGCTAGACAGTTTCTACAATATGCATAAATAATATGCCTATAGAATCAGAACAGACTTTGCAGATTACATCACAGCTTATATCATTCAGTTATTAGGTTTAAGGGTAAAGTGTCAGTATTATTTGTAACATATTTATAAAGTTAAGTTAAATAATTAAAGTAGAAACAGTGTACTCAAGGCATGATAGGTCAGGCTTCATTTGTTACAGAATACAGTGCACATTACATAACGATTATTGTACATCAGACAAAGTTAAAAAGACATTGACAGGGTATGCACAGGTACAGGTCTGGAATGCAGAAAACATAGGTATGGGTAAATGGACTTCTACTACTAAAGCACATAGAGATTTGAAAGATTAATATGCAGGATTATTAGTCAACACTAACAAACCTAGCTAAAGATTTATCTGACAAGTTAATGCAGTATGTAGTAATTGTGCTTCAGGATACATATATTATAGGTCTAAAAAAGTTTATAAATGGCTATCACCAAATTAGTATGGATTTTGTTACACAGAATATTTAATACAAGTTCAAGACATGTTAAAGAGTTGCAAGTTATATCAAATCATGTCAAAAGATTTCAGTTCAGATAATTAACATCATGAATGCTCAAGTGACACCTAGTGGTCAAAATTAACATTGCAAGTTTATTTACCAGATAAAAACTTTTATAGTTGCAATATTAATTGTAGTGATCATTATATTATCTTTTGCAGAATATTACTATATTTATAAATAATTACAGAAAAAAATCCCAGTTTAGGGATTTCAGAGACAGCCGAAAGAATAGAGTTCACAGATAGTTTTGGGAGAATAAATCATACATAAACACAGTATTCTATTTGACTAGGCCTAGAAATACAGCCATATCAAATGCAGGCCTATTTCTTCATTTTATATTTCACACTTTAAAAGCAGTTTCAGAAAGTGCAGTTTCAAAAGACAGGAATGTTTCAGTGAAGGATTCAAATGTGCTCAGTGAAATAAACCTTCAGGCCAAAACACTGATAATTAGAATTGTTAAGTGTGCATGGAACATTTGGAATAAAAACAGATCTTTAGATCACACAAAGCTTGGTAACCAAAAGAGGCATATAGAATTTATAGGAAATTTACAGGGTTTTATTATTGAGAGAGACTTTCTACATAAATCAGTTGACATGTTCAGAAGATTCAGTGCATAAGTCAGGTCAAATGTCCAGTAGCTCAGACATTCATAAGTGCAGAAGCTACAGAAAATAATGCACTTTGTCTTAATGTCATTACAGAGAAAATGAACAATTCTGAGCTCAGAATTACAAAAGACAGTATATTCAAATCTGTTTCAGTTCATCAGCACTACTGAGACAGTATTAGTGTTAAGACTTGTTTGGACATCGCTGAATTCCTACATTTATTACACAGTAAACCCCCTTTTATCAAATTTGGCACTTGGCCAGTACAGCTCTGGGTAATGAAAAAATAATTTTATTTCTGTTCTTACACAATCAATGAAAACAATTGGGAGTTTCGATATTTGTCATTACACAAATATGTGGGTGCCATTTAAGTGGTTGAGATGCAAAATGCAAATTCATTACAAAGGAAGGAAGCAAGTAGGTGCAGCTGGCTAAAAAATCATTGATTTTTCTTTGGGGGGGGGCATCAGTAACCAGAACGAGGCAAATCTTCAGGATTTTATTGCCCAGAGAAAGGAGGATAGGTTTTTAAAGAAATATCTTTATTACCATGTATGAAACAGGCAATCACACATTTATACAAATGAAAACAAACATATTGACATAATTGTAGGTGCAAACATTATGCATCACTTATAATCTATCCAGTCATTGTCATACATTACACAGCTCATTCAAATCCTGCCTTCTTCTTAACCCTCATTCCTCCTCGGCATGTATTTTTTCCCACAGTTCCCATTTTTCTCTGTAATTTGCTTCCACTCCTTTCTAAAGATCCCACTTCTAGTTGTTTTACCTCTCATATATTCAGTACTTCTAAGTATACTTGGGGTATAAACATATCTATGTAAATACTTACAAGCAAAGATCCTAAATCTTCTAGTCTTTCTTACATATTTGGGAGACATATGTACCCCCCCAATATTTCTTTGCGAGTTGCCTATCCAATCTCCCTCCCCAATCTTTTCTAATCTCCTCTGATTGATTCTTATAGTTATGTAGTATTTTATATGCTCTACTAATTATTCCTTTTTTAAAATCAGCTTTTGTTCTAGATTAAACTAAAAACTCTATGAGTGCTGGCCTTTCACTTAGGATCCCCATTTCTTTCTCTTTGCCCATATTGTGATATCAATCCTTCACAGGGAAGACAATCTTATCCTGCAGTCCAAATACATTATTCGCCTCTTCCCATTCTATTACCTCTCCCTCCTTTATTATTTGCTTCAATAACTTGGTGCTTTTACCAGTTTCCTCCAATAAATTCCAGCCCCCTCTCACGTATTGTCTGTATCCCTAACTGCAGTCATTCCTATCGTCAGAAAATCCTTTCTCCATTTCTGTGTTGGCTTAGTTCTTAGAAATACTTTCTCCTACTTGATGAATACAATAGTCTGCATGGTTACTGATATTTTCCTTGAGGGTCTGTATCCAAAATCCCAGTCTCTTTTTGTTTCTTCAGCTTCCCACTGTTTCATCATTATCCCTTTCGACTTTGAATTATAGGTTTGTGTTTGTACTATGTAGAGGATAGTGTAGCTATGAAACACCCCTTCAAATCAAGTAATCCCAAACTGCCTTGTTCAGTTGGAAGAATCAGCTTATTCCACTTGAATCTTGTCATCTTCCCCTCCTAGATAAAAATTCTTCAGCTCTTAATTGCTATCTCGAACTTCTCTGGTTGATAAAAATATGCCTAACCTGTGTATAGGAATAAAGGGACTAAAAACATTTTAACTACTTCTATCTTACTATCCAGATCCATATAACAGAGCTGCCAGTTTCTCAGTTTTTGTATTAACTTTTTTTAGTCTCTTCCCACTTATCTTTAGCTGCCACACCAGAATTCTTTTTAATCTATACTCTTAAATACTTAATTTTATCATGTCCCCATAAATATAGATATTGCTGAACTAATCCATGTGTGGGCACATAATTTACAACTAGTGCTTTTGTCTGAGCTTCATTAATTTTGTATCACAAAATGATCTGAAACTGCCTCGAAATGTTCCACAACACTGAATTGTCCTTTTCTGGTTTCGTATAAAACAATATCATCTGCAAATACAGCCAACTTTTTTTGATTACAATATCAATTATATCCTTGAGTTTGAGTCTCTTGTTTGCCAGTGGTTCTAAATATAGTGCAAATGACAAAGAGGAAAGAGGACGCCCCTGCCTGGTTGGTTCCTCTGCTCAAACAGGAATTATTGGAGAGCCCCCCACTTTAATTTTCACCTCCGATCCCTCATATATCCTCCTAATAAACCTTGTAATTTTACCAGGGAATGCAAATGCTTCTATTGCCTTGCTTATAAACTCTCACCTTTCTCAAGTGCGTTCTCTGCATCAAGACCCACCACCAACCGTGGTATTTTCTTACATTCAGGTTCCCTCTGATCACCAGTGTTCTGTTAATGTTGTTAAATGTTTGCCTCCCCTGCACAAAACCACAGAGTCACATCTATCAAGTTTTGGTATCACCTTTGACATTATTTTAGCCATTATACACAAACACTTTATAATCATAGCTTAGGATTGAAATGGGCCTGTATGAAGCCAGATCACATATGTCTTTACCCTCATTTGGTATTACAGCCACCACCCACTTACTTCCAGGAAGCTGATGCTTCTCATCCCCTGTTAAACAAAACCTTCCAGATCTTTATCAGTTTTTCCCTTTTAGCATTCAAACTTCAAAAGGGATACCATCTATTCCTTGGAATTTTTCAGTTGATTGATTGATTGATTATACATCCATTTTTATCTCCTCTCCTATCAGTAATTGAGCCACAACTACCTCTAACCCTTAGCATATTTAATTTTTCCATAAACATTTCCATT
The DNA here is from genome assembly GCF_019279795.1 of Protopterus annectens. Classification (NCBI taxonomy): domain Eukaryota; kingdom Metazoa; phylum Chordata; order Ceratodontiformes; family Protopteridae; genus Protopterus; species Protopterus annectens. The sequence continues at coordinate 1,384,165,242 of NC_056735.1, read as the reverse complement.
TGAACCTTTTCTTGATCTCCATATTTCTCTGCTTTATACAGACTTTCATAACATTTCAAAAATATTTCTAGTGCCTCTACAGCAGCTTTCATCTTTTTTGTTACAGGCTCCGTAAGCCTGGCAACAACCTTTTCTACTTTCTGTTGTTGGAGTTGTTGCACTAAAACATTTTGTGCTATGCCACTTTCATCAAAAGGACAGTTGCTTAACAGCAATCTTTGTACACTCATACACATCTTTGACGTAATCCTTTTTCTGCTTAGCATTCTGCAATTGCTCCTCCTCTTGTTCTGTGAGATTCCGCCTATTCTGCAATACTTTAACATGTCAGTCCCTCTAAATAATCCTTGTTGCTTAACCATATCTCTCATTTCCACCTTATTTTTAAAATCCACATTAATTTTATCCCACTTCTTAGCTATATTATCAGAAGAAATTTCAGTCTTCTCTAATAACGCCCAGATAATAACCATTACCCACTCCTTAAATGCCTCTCTTTTCAAGAGATAGCTGGGAAAGCACCAGTGTTTCATTTTTACCACCTTGCATTTTTTTAGTTATTATGGGGACGATCTGAAATAGTTCTTGGATGTGTATTGACATTTTCAATTAAATGCACATGTTCCTGTGAAATCTAAGTTCTTTCTAGCTTAGTCAGGTTTTTGTATCTTGGAGAATAATATGTAAATTCACACCAAAATCCTACTATTGCATTCAGATCTTCCACATCAAATCTTTTCATAAATTTTGAAAATCTACCCACCTTTGTTATATTTTCCCTTCTGGGTCCCCAGACACATCTTCCCTGCTGCAAATCAAATTCCAGTCCCCACCTATAAGTAATACTCCCCACAGAAAAACGATAATTTCTCCCAGAATTTTCTTAAGCTACATTATAGCAGTTTTAGGTGGACTATAAATACATGCCAGTGTAAACCTCCTCCCTTGCAGGTAACCCCCTTTTACTACATATCTACCATTATTACCTTTTTATGCTCTTCTGTTACTACTGAAGCTCCTCTTGCAATTACTATAAATACTCTTTTCCTTTGGCCCAGATATTCTGCTGAAAACCTTTATCAATCTCACATGTTCACTTTTTTCCAAATTTGTCTCCTGTACCATAGCTATTTGCACTAAAAAACAAAAAAGAAAAAAAATGAATACAAAGCACCAAAAAGTCACCAGTGACAAAATCCAAACAAGTGCCCTGGAAAGATGGAAAACAGCATTCCACTGCTTTGATGCCAATATTTTAATATTAAAACCAACACAAATGCTTCACAAACAACACTGCATTTTCATCCCTAGTGTACAGACCATCAGATGTGAACAAAAAACATTAACCCAACTTTTATACCCCTCTCATCATTCAATTTAAACAGTAAAATAATCAGTTAAAATAAAATACATGTTAAAAAGCCATTTAAAAACTTTTATAAAAAACATACTGACAAAATACATCCTAAATGTGCATCTGCAAAAGCATACATTTCTCTAGTAAAATGCATGGTTAAAAAGTATATTAATATGTACATATATTTTAAAAGTTGGTGAAACAGCTATTTGCACTCTACATTTTTAATATAGTGCAGTACTCTTTTTTTGTATATATTTGTGAAACCATTAACATTTAAAGATAGTATCAAAAGGGTCATTATATTTAAATGTTATTCCCAGCTTTTATTTGCAACAGCTTTTTTAAGTATCTAGTTCCAGATTTTGTGTTACATGCACACACTGTTTGGCAGGTTGACTGTTTATACAAGTGTTTCTTATATCCATTTGAGCCTGCCACATCTTATAACACTTTTTGTTTTATTGAAAGCCCTCATACTAAACACAAATACACCCCACAAACCTATTAATACACAAATATATGTACATCTTCAAATATTGACATTTTAATGTACATCTTCAAATATTGAAATTTTACCTTCCTAATTGTCCTACATTGACAGCACACTCACATATTTGGGTTAACCTTAAAGGAAGGTACTGTCTGATTTTATTTTATCTTTATTGCTCTCCCAGAATGACAAGACACTTGAATGTTTTCAGATGCCATCATCTCTCAATCATTAAAAGAAAAAAGTATTTTGTTTTTATTGCTCTATCAGATTGTCTCCATGGAGACATAAGAACTAAATACAGAGTTGCTTCTACAAGGATTTATTTATTTGCTAGAGGAGAGATTTATTATGTTGAATTTTCTTTTTTACTTGTTTTCTCTCAATACATGTTATAAGATAAAGCCAAGAGACTCAATCCAGTCATTCCACCATGGAAGAATGAGAAAAAGCACACAATTTTTTTCTTGCATCATAATCTTTTGAACAAACATTGCAGTGCCTACATGTCTTTTAATCGAACAAGGAGAAAAAGAGAGAAGGAGAAAAAACTGGGGTACCTGTTTACTTTAGTATTCCCATTACAATAACTGAGAAAACTTCACTTTATAGCATGCAAATATGCACTATACAAATATTACTGTTAACAAAAGTGTCAAAAAGTCAAATTTTGCAGGTTTTCTTGTTATGTCATGTTTCAAAACTATAAATACTTTATAAACCCACATTTGTCAGGAATAAAACCAGCAACTCAGAAACTGTTTATCTCCCTCTCCCAAATTCAGTTTCTGCTTCCTTTCCAGTGTACTCAGTTCTTCTCATCAGCTCTCGTACTTTTTTCTATCTCAAGCATTTTCCATTAAAAAGGTTTCACTGGCACAGTTGTTGTGGTATTTATTAACAGAAGAACAAGAAGCAGAATCTCCCGTTTCACAGCTCACTTTTTGTTGGACACACTGTTGTATTTCCTCCTTAGCATGTTCTGCATCAAAAAATGACTTTGCCCTGCCAGGAAAGAATATTCTGAAAATAGCTGGGTACAGCAGCTTTAATCTCATGACTGCAGCTTTAATCTCATGACTGCTTCTCGACATTCCCTAATTAGTGAAATAAATTTACTTCTCTGCTGTCTGGTGTACAGTGAGTAATTATTTTCCTCATACTGTCTCCCACTTTTAGCACTTTGCCCTTCTGCCACAGTTTTGTCAGAATCCTTTCCTTCTGCTGGAAGGATTTCACCTTTACTATTAAAGGTCTATGTTGCTTTCTAATGGCCAGGTTTGGATACACAAAATGTGCCCTTCCAATTAACACCACCTGTTTTGGAGTACCAGTCCCATTGCTTATTTGTAATTTTTTCTGTTCCTTCCAGCTTCTCTGGTACAGCAGAAAATCTCAGGTTTTCCCTGTGTGCTCTGCCCTCTAATTCTATTTTTTTTAAATCATCTCTTCTTGAGCAGTCTCATATTAGCCAGCTTTTTCTTCATTTTGACTTCCAATTTTTGCAGTTTTATCACCTCACCTGAATATCTGTTTAAAGCTTCTTCCATTTCATTCAGCCTTTTGTTATTTGATTTGATATACTCCATCAGTGTTTCATTTGTTTTAATCAGCTATGAGTACAGACTTATTTTTTTCTGCATTACTGGAAATGTCTTGCACCAAAGCTAGAGCTTGCTCTGCTTTTTTCTGAACATCTGCAGAATTATTCCCAGTCAGTTTCCCTCTAACATTTTGTGGTCGATTTTCTTTCAGGTTCTCTGACTTTCTTTTTTGCTGGCATCCAGGCAGTGCACTTACTAGCCAGTGATTGAAATTTAACCCCCCCCCCAAAAAAAAAAAATGAGTTCACTGACTCTGTCTTCTGAGTTTCTGTTTCCACACTGGAAGAGCTGAAATTAAGCAGTTGCTCAATGTGCAGCCATCTCGGAAGTCTCAAAGGAAGATAGATCTTGAGCAAACAACCAAAAATCAGTAATCACCATAAAAAATTATCCCAGAACAGCTGATCAAAGGAGGTTGTGTCCCACCTAAAAGGGAGAAAGTGGGTGGGTGCACCTATTGCAGTACTGAAGAAAAAGTTATGTACTCACCATAAAGTTCCATCTATGTTGTCCATTTTCATTCTTCAACTATTGGGGTTCGGATCTGAACATGCGGATCCAACTCGGCCATTGCTAAAGCTCTTGGCAACCAAATCTCTCAAGTTTCTCCATTTCCTACAAGGCATCTCACCCAAATAACTCAGATCTTGTTTGCTGCTCAGCAGAGAGTAAAGGATGAAAGAAGTTAGTAGAGAAGCCATATATAGAAGTCACATATAAAAAACAAGTACACAGGAAGTCTGTAAACACTTGTTCCTCCAGAAGTTTTAGGATGGGGGGTTGGTGGGAGGGGGAGTTGAGAAAGAATGAAAATGAACAGCACATATGGAATGTTATGGTGAGTACATAACTTCTTTATCTGAAGATGTCAGTTTTCATTCTACCCTCAACTACTGGGACAGAGTCCCTAGCTACCCGTTTCCAGGGTGGACTCAAGAATATTTCTGAGCACCATAGAACCAAATGATGCCCCTACCTCTGGAGACCAGATTCAACTTGCAATCAGTGACAAAGGTATGGGGAGTAACCCAAGTTGCTGCTGCACATATACCATCCATGGACATTCTTGACTGAAAACCTGTGGAAGTCACCATGGATCTACTGGAATGTGCTTTCAAGGAATATGGAAGAGTAATACCAAATTTAGTATAAACAAAGGTTGTTAACCACTTTGATAACATAATCGTAGAAATTGTTTTTCCCAAAGTTGGTTTAGAAAAGGAGTTGAACAATTGGTCAGCTTTTCTGATTTTCTCCGTCCTATGCAAATAAAAGTATAACTGTATATGAACATCCAGTAAGCTTAGGAAAGAACACTAGTAAGTTAATGGCTTAATATTGGATTTTGACACCACCTTCGGCAGACATGACTGACTGGTAAGGTCACTATCTTTATGGAAAATGAAGTATGGAGGTTTACAGACTAATGCTTGGATCTCAGAAAATCTTCTTGCAGAAGTAATGGCAACAAAAAAGTGTGTTCCAAGTAAGACATTTAAGGTCACTTGTAACTGATGGTATAAAAGGGGATTGTGTGAAAGAATGCAGCAGCAGATTTAAATCCCATAGAGTGGTAGGATCTTTAAAAGGAGGCCTTATGAGGGGAGTAACTTTTAAGATGGCTTTGCTCAACTTGTGAGAAGCTATGGAGGAACCATTAAATCCAATGTGGCAATTGGAAGTTGCTGCCAGTTGCACTTTAATAGTTGAAGAGCTAGCACAGTTTAGAAATAAGTGCACTAGAAAGTCCAACATGTAATTTTTAGGGGCTGAAAAAGGGGTCAAAATTGTGTTGTGTCCAAATAACAAACCTTTTCAATTTACTGGAATATTTTTCTTGTCAAGGGTACATGGGAAGATAAAATTATACAGCAAACAGGTGAGGTGAGCATGGATTGTCTGGCTTTTAATGAAACTGGAGAAGCCAAGCAGCCAGCTTGAGGTTTATACCTAGATGCACCAAACCTGTCTGAAGAACTAGACAGGCCAAAATTGAGGTACTCATTATAATCTGACTTCTGACCTTATTGTTTGACCTCTGTGTGGTGGAAGAGAAGTGATGGCAGATTTTGAATTGAGAAGTGCTCCTATAAAACTTCAATGTCCGAGTTGGCTCTAGTTGTGATTTGTTGTAGTTTACGGTTATCCCTAAAAGAGTACAAGTCTGGAGAACCTGATCTCTTGTGTAAATGAGCTAATGCCTGGTCGAAGCAGAAATGAGTCAGTCATCCAGGTAGGGAAACATTCAAAATCCCTGGAGTCCAAGGTGAGCTGCTACCATTGCCATGCATTTGGTGAACAACCTGAGGGCTGTGGATTGTCCGAAGAGCAGTACTTTAAATTAGTAATTAGTGTAGGTACTTTCTGGATTGCCTGTTCATTTTTATATAATAGGTGTCATGAAGATCTATAGAGCACATGCAGTCATCCTTGCCCAGAAAGGGGAGAATGGACTGAACTGTGACCATCCAGAACTTGGTTCACTGAAGTGATTTGTTTAAATTGGTGAGATCCAAAATTGGTCTCCAGTCCCGTTTTCTTTGGCACTAAAGAACCTTGAGTTAAGTCCCAGACCCTATTTGATCTGGTGGGACCTCTTGGATGAGTCTTTCTAGCAGCTTTTGAATCTAAAGTTCTGCTTGATCCCTCTGACTGGGTGGAACACTGGGGATTAGTCTTGGAATTGGAAACGAAAAGGGTGTTATGTAGCCTCTGGAAGTAATCCTCTGCACCGAAGTATCTTTCAAGTCTAGCCAGGCTATCTGGTGCAGGGATAAACACCCCCCCCAACTGTCTCCAGAGATGGAGAGTCAGGTCTCTGTTCTGGAACAACAATAGAGTTTTGTCAGAGAAAGATTCTTGTGAACCCTGGTTATGCAGGCTACTTCTGCCACGTGGGCATAGTTGTCCATTAGAGTTCCATCCTCTGCTCTGGGGGGACCTTCTTCATACATCTTGGAAAGGAGCTTGAGACTTTTTGAACCACATATTTTGGGTACTGCGTTGATTCCTGGAATAGGATCTTTGGGGAGCAGAAATATATATGCCACAGCAGACAATGTCTTTTAATCCTTCTCAAACGTGGACACTGTTTACTTTATGGCCAAACAGTCTAGTTCCACCAAAAGGAGCATTGAAAGTGGACTTGAGGGCTCCACAAAATCACAAACGCATCCAGGCCTGACTCCTCAAGGAAATGCCTGAATCTGCTGGTCTTGAGGTTCCTTCTATGTTGTAAACAAACCTCATAGAAGAACTGGATGCAGACTGTCAACTGAGAAGTTACAGAATCTTGCACCTCTTCAGAAATGGCTTGACAACTCCTTAGTCAACTCTCTCTGAAGTTTAAAGTGTGCCAAATAGTTCAGTAACCTTAGAGCAAAGGTTGCTAAAGCAAATACACCATTGCCCATGACTGCCTGTTGGGGGGATGGACAGTGAAACTCTCGTCAGTGAGTTCATTCTTTGTGGTTGCCACTACAACCATGGCATCAACTGGAACCCTTTTCCCCCAGAACTGTTTGTCCACAGGTGGTGCCATTATCCTGTCTGGTCTCCAACGTATGGGTTCTATGGAGTCGTGTTCCTTCCACACCCACCTAGAGTCCATATCAATGAGCTCATTGGTGGGTGGAGTCGCCCAGAAAGTAGAGGGTCCAGTATCAAATGCCTCAAGAAGAACAGATTCCTCACACATAGGGTTGGAGGGGGTCCAGCCACCCCTGTAAGAATTTATATGTCTTCAAATGAGTCATCTACAGGAAGAGACTGTGGGGGCCCCTTTGTCTTTTATTGAAATCTCTCTCTTCAGTGATGGACTGCTGTGGAGAGTCTAAGTGCTTCCTCTTAAATGTCCCTTTTCTTGGGCACCTCCACAGTGGGATGCTCTAGGGAGGCATCAGAAGAGGAAACTGAACTTCTCTGAGAAGCAACCTGGGTCTTCAATACTGTATGTCCTTGTGGAGAAAGGTGGTGAAGTCCTTGTCACTGACATCATGGCAGAATGTCTAGGATCTGAGGGGGAAGGCTCTGTCAGATCTGCCAAGGCAGAGAAAACTCTTCACAGCCTCAAAGGCACAGTTCAAAGAGTGGAAGAGAGGTTCAGATCTGAGAAGATGAGCGTCTCTAAGTCATCACTCCCTCGGCTCCAACAGCAATACCCTTGAAGTGGAAGACAGAACTGAACTGTCCAGTGCAGAGGCTTCGAGGAGCAGAGATGGCTCCAAAAACTTCAGAGTCATCTGCTGCATCCTGGATCTGACAGGCAGACTTCAGCTCCAAGAGCTCCCCAGATCCGAGTGGACCAGAGGTCTCAGAGAAGATCTTGGATCTGAGGATATGGAAATACTCAGCTATGAGACAGACAGATCCAGATGAGGATCCTGGGACTCCTAAGCAACAGAAGGTGTCAGAGGAGGAATTTGCAAGAGAAGTGTTGTGAACGTATGGATAACCTGACCCAGAGGGTTAGGCGTCGAAGGAAAACCAATCTGTTCCTATGCCAAGAGTATCACCACTCTCTCCAGATCATCTTCTGTGAGGCTTGTAGAAGAACAAATGTAGTGCCTAAATGGAGACATCTGTCTTTGTACAATGGGTGATGAGAGGTTATCAGGAATTGGATCCAATTGCACAGTATCTGGTGCGTGGAAGTAAAAGCATAGTACAGTTGTGTACACTTACCATAAATGTAGATGTTAGAGTGTATTCACTGTTGCAATTATTACATTTGGGTAATCCTGCTGGCAGGTTGCCCTCAGTCGGCCTGAATTTCAAAGTCTTGGGTCCTGCGTCGGCTGCTGTCACCCCTTCCCTGACGTCCGGTCATCAGGGGTATAAAGGAAGCAGCAGACACCATTTTCTTCAGTTTTTCTTGCCCCAGATGTCAGTGCCCCCTGAAAGGGTAGCCAAAATTTATATATATATATATATATATATATATATATATATATATATATATATATATACATGCACCAATATAAACTTTACCTTTATCTACAAGCAAATACACCACATAGGTTGTATAAATCAGAGAAGGAAAGACAAGTTGTAGCAGAAAAAGGGGGATGGCGGGTGGGTAATCTGTACTGCAACAGTGAATACACTCGAACATCTACATTTATGGTAAGTGTACACAACTGTACTATGTTCTTCGTGTTTCACTGTGCAGTCATTACATTTGGGAAGAGTCCCAAAGCTATGGTTGGCAGGCTGGAGCTAAACAGCATTAGGAGCAGCTATGAGGCCCTGCAGAACTGCAGTGGCAAAGCCTGCCCTGGATTTAGAGTAAAGTGGCAGATGATAGTGCTTTGTAAAGGTGTGCACTGAACTCCAAGTAGCAGCTTCTAAAATGTCTTTGGTTGGTACTCCTCTGAGAAAGGCTGCTGAAGTGGCTGCAGCTCTGGCTGAATGTGGCCTAATGTCGTTAGGTACTGGCTTGCCATGGTGAGAATAGCAGAAACGACTGCAGTGTCCTATCCACTTTGAAATAGTCTGCTTTGAGATAGCCTTTCCTTGTGATTCTGTAGCATATGCCACTAGTAATTGCAGTGTCTTCCTGAAAATTTTGGTTCTGTCCAAGTAGAATCTAGGCTGTTTGTGTACGTCCAATGAATGCAGAATTCTCTCCCCCTTGTTCTGTGGGTTTGGATAAAAAGTTGGCAGATGAATAGTTTGGTTAAGAGCCACAGTGAACACCACCTTAGGCATAAATGTTGTGTTTGTTCTCAGTGAAACCCTGTCTGGATAAAACATGATAAAAAGGTTCCACAGCCATGACTGCCTGTAGCTCTGAAACTCATCTTGCAGAAGTTATTGCTAGGAGCAGAGCTGTTTTCCAAGATAAAAACTTTATATCAGCAGTAGCAGCTGGCTCAAAAGGAGGCAGGGTGAGTTTTTCCAAGACATAGTTGAGGTCCCATGCAGGTATTGGTGATCTCTTTGGAGGCCTTAAATTTTTGGCTCCTCTGAGGTACTGCTTTAATAAAGGATGAGAAAAGATTGGTGGCTCTGTATTGTAATGAGCCGAAATGGCAGAGCCATGAATTTTAATGGATGAAAAAGATAGGCCTTTGTTCAGCATCTCTATTAAGTATTGCAAAATCTGAGGAATATTTGGTACAGCTGTATCAGTTCCTTGCGCGTGATTCCAAGCACAGAATCTCTTCTATTTTCTGACATAAGATCTTCTAGTATTAGGCCTTCTGGCTTCCAAAATGACATCCATAACAGCTTTACTGAGAGGTGTGTTTTGTATGATTACATTATCCGCCATGCTGCCAGGTTTAAAGCCCTGAGTTGGCTGTGCAGGATCTGATTGTTTTGCTGGGATAGTAGATGGAGTGTTTGAGGTAAGGTCCAAGCTGGGCATTGAGACAAGTTCCTTAGGATTGGATACCAGTACTGGCAGGGCCAGTCTGGGGTAATCAGTATCATCTTTGGCTTCTCCTGTCTGACCTTTAGGAGTACCTTGGGGTGGAGAGGCAGTGGAGGAAAGGCATATACTGATAGGTTTTTCCAGCTGAAAGATAGGGCGTCCACTTTCCATGCTTGTCTGTGATAAGTCCTTGTGCAGAATCTTTAGTTGGTAGCTGTGAGGGGAGGCAAATAGATCTATGTCCGGGAATTCCCATTTCCTTATCATGCTGAAGACTTGTGGATCCAGCTGCCACTCGTGGGGATCCATGAGGTTTCTGCTTAGTTTGTCTGCCAGAGTATTTTCATTTCCTGGCAGGAACTGTGCCTGCAGATGTACTTGGTAAGTCCATGCTGTGTCCCACAAAGTCATGGCTAGTCTGCAAAGGGGGTAAGAATGTGTGCCCCCTGCTTGTTTATATACCACATGACCGTGGTGTTGTCTATCAGTAGTTGCCCAGGATGAAGTAGGTTCTTGAAGGCTGTCAGGGCATTTTGAACAGCTAGCATCTCTTTTTGACTGATATGTAGATGCATTTGGTTTGAGGACCATGTTTCCTGAATGCATCTTCCTGCCATGTGGGCCCCCCAGGCATAATCTGATGCATTGGTTGTTAGTGTCTGCCAGACTGGGGTAATGTGAATGACTGTCCCTTGTTCTGGTGACAAGCCTTTGTCCACCATCAAAACTCCTGTTGCAGGCAGGGAATGAGAGTAATCATTGTTTCCAGGCTGTGGCAGTGTTGAGTCCAAACACTTTTTAGGTATCATTGAAGTTTCCTCATATGCAGTCTTGCATATGGAATTAGTAGGATGCAGGATGCCATGAAGCCCAAAGCCTGCAGAATTTTTCTTGCAGATAACTGGGCCTTTGTTACCAACATTTTGAAATAGGTAGTCAGTTGCCTTTGTTTGGAGTGAGATAAGCCATCTGGGCAATTGTATTTAAGCTTGCACCCAGGAATATTATCTCTTGAGAGGGTACTGGTTTTTATTTCTTTTCGTTGACTGTGTACTCTAGGCATGTTAAAAGTCTTTTCACAAACGCCAGATGCTGTAGAAGAATGTCCTTGTTCTCTGCTTGAATTAGACAGTTGTCCAAGTAAGAGTATATTTGTATTCCTCTTTGTCTGCAGAATGCTATTACTGGTGCCAGGCACTTTGTAAAGACCCTGGGCACAGTAGATAAGCCAAAAGGCAGCACAGAGAATTGGTAATGCATTGAGCCAGCCTTGAATCTGAGGTATCTTCTGCATGACTATCTGACTGGGACATGCAGGTATGCCTCTTTTAGGTCTAAAGTCACAAGCCAAGCGTTCTTGCCCAGCATGGGCAGAGGCTGCTGCAAATTCAACATTTTGAATTTTGGTATATCCAGGAATGTGTTCAGAATAGATAGGTCCAGTATTGGTTTCCAGGCCTTGTCCTTTCTTGGTACCAGAACAGTCTTGAGTAAAATCCTTGTCCCTGCTCTTGCTCTGGTACTTGTTGAATGCCCCCCATGTCCATGAGGGATGAGACTTGTTTTTGTGCCTCTGCCCATTGATTTTTTGGCAGATCTGGCCAGCCGTTTGCCTTTGGCAGGGTATGGAAATGGAACTTATAGCCTTGTGAGACTATATTTAGAACCCACTTGTCTTGGGTTATAATGTGCCAATTTTGAGAACAAAGTGCTAATTTTCCCCCTAAGGGTGCTACCAGGAGATAAGTGCTTGGTGCAGGCAGGGAGAAGTAATTGGGACGGTTTCCTGTATGGTTGTGATTTGTCTTCTCCAACTTTGGAAGTAGAAGCACCCCATTGCTTTGACCTGCATGAACATTGTGCCTGGGATCTGCCTCTAGGGTGTCTGGATCTGCCCCTTTGAGGTCTGACACAGGAAGGGACCAATTCTTTGTAGGCCAGTGTCTACTAAACCTAGGTGGCTGTACTTGTAAAAAAATCTTTGACAGTTTGCATAGATTTAGCTTTGTCCTCCATTTTCTTTAACACCTCTTCTGCCTTAACACCAAAGTATCATGTTGTAAAGGTGCATCTAATAATTTAACTTTGACATGATCAGGCAGATTTTGTTCCTTTAACCAAGCATGCCTCCTAATTACAGAACCTGTAACTGCGGCCCTGCAGGAGGCCTCCAAAGAATCAAAACCACATTGCAAAGTATGCTTTCCAACTTGTTCAGCTGCATGCAATAAATCCTGCATTTCCTTGTATTCTGCACATTCAGAGTTTAACAACATTTTCTGTTTAAGCAATGCCATGACATGTTGCTGATATTTGAGCATATGAAAAAAGAAGTTATGTACTCACCATAACGTTCCATCTGAGTAGGTAAATTCATTTGTCATCAACCTGTGGGTATCGGATCTGACCTGGATCCAAGCTGGCAGCTTACCAAGCTAGAGATCCGAGCTCCAAGCTCCTCCCCCTTACCCATAATACATGCCACCTCCTTCCAATCCCCAGATCGCATTTGCCCATCTATATAATCTCACCATGACAAAACAACAACCTGGACAATCCTAACCGAAGGATTAACAAATGACCTGGACGAACCATCCTAGTGTTCAGGAAACCAAAAAACCAGGTTAGGGAGAAGGAGGGAGGGTTGGTTGATGGCAAATGAAGTTACCTACTCAAATGGAATGTTATGGTGAGTACATAACTTCTTTATCTGAAGTAGGAAACTTCATTTGATCATCAACCTCTGAGACAGAGTCCTCAGCTACCAAAAAAAAAAAAACTTGGGAGGTCCTCAAGGAAGGATATTCTGGAGCACTGTAGAGCCAAAAAACGCCCTTCCTCTAGACACTAAATCCAATTTATAGTGAGAGATAAAGGTATGAGAGGATGCCCAAGTAGCCGCAGAACAAATGTCATCCAAGGGAATTCTCGACAAGAATGCAGCAGATGTAGCCACAGAACGGATAGAGTGAGGGTGAACCCCCAGTAGGCTCTGGCTGGCCAGATAGTTTATATGTGAGCAGAATGCAATTCGAAATCCATCTGGCCAGAGTCACCTTCGACACAGGCTTACCCAAGAAGGGTTTAGCAAAAGAGACAAAGAGCTGATCAGACTTGCGGAAGGCCGCTGTTCTATGTAAATAAAAACGTAACTATGAACATCTAACAAATGAAGTTTGTACTCCCCTTTGTTTTGATAGGGAAAAAACTGGGAGATTAATGGACTGATTGATGTTAGTCTCGGAGGCCACTTTAGGTAGGAAAGATGGGTTAGTCCTGAGAGAGACCCTGTCCTTATGGAAAACCACATACGGGGCTCTAATACAGAGAGCTTGAAGCTCCGACACCCTTTTAGCTGAGGTAATGGCTACCAAAAAGGCACTGCGGTGGTGGTGCTGCGGTAGCGTTGTTGCCTCACAGTAAGACATTGTCCTGTTCAATTCTCAGCTAAAGCATCTTCTGTGTGGAAACATGCGTGAATGGGTGTACCTTCGTTGAAGGTTGTGCATCAGAGCTGGCAACTCAGCACGTAAAAATCTGTCAATCATTAGCGGACCGGAGTTCCGCTGTGGCGACCCCTAACCGGGAAAAGCCGAAAGACATAACAATGGCTACCCAAAAAGGCAGTTTTCCAGAACAAAAATTTCAAATCAACAGAAGCTGCAGGGTCAAAAGGAGGTCCAGTTAGAGCTTGAAGGACCAAGGTTAGATCCCATGGAGGAACGGGGTTCCTGACGGGGGGGGGGTCTCAAGAAAAACGTGCCTTTCAGAAAGGTCTTACAAATCTTGGTGGAAGTGAGGGGACTGAGATTATCTCCAATGTGAAAATGCGAGATGGCAGCCATTTGAACGTTTACAGTAGAAGAACTGGCCCCTTGCTGAAAAATATATGATAGAAAATCAAGCACTGCTGGGATGGGAGCAGTGAAAGGGTCCAGATTCCTATGAGACGCCCAAATAGAAAACCGCTTCCATTTACTATTGTAAACCTTCCTGGTAGAAGGCTTATGCGCCGCAACTAGGATAGATCTAACTGCAGACGAGATACCGGGAGTCCTAGTAACTAATGGAACTGGATCAACCACGCTGAGAGCTTGAGATCGACCAGGTTCAAGGGTTTCAATCCCGAAGGATGAGATATTAGATCCGGTATGGGATCCAATATCCAGGGAGGAGCTATAAGATGAGACCGCAGGCACGGGAACCAGGTTTGACGAGGCCAGAATGGGGCTATGAGGATAATCCTGTTCCCCAACCGACGAGCTTTCTGTAAGAATTTTGTTATCAATGGAAGAAGAGGATAAGCATACAGAAGACTGGGTGGCCAAGCATGGACTAGAGCGTCCCTGGTGCTTTCCCCCAGAGGGGGAATTAGAGCAAAACACTCACTGCACTTCGCTTTGGAAGATGACTCGAAGAGCTCGCAGCAAGGCTGACCCCATTTGCGGAAGATCTGTTTCACTACTAAGGGATTCAGAGACTACTCGTAAGGTGAGAGGATAGTTCGACTCAGTTTGTCCGCTAGGATGTTGGACCGACCCGGAATGTGCGTTGCTAGCAGAAAACGGTTGGTAGATATCGCCCAATCCCAAACTCTCATGGCTTCTCGACAAAGAGGGTAAGACCTGGTCCCCCCCCTGTTTGTTGATGTACCAGACTACCGACATGTCTGACTGAATCGCAATAGTCCCTGGAGGGAGAAAGGCATGAAGAGCTTGCAAAACTAGAAACACCGCTCTCATCTCCAGAACACTGATATGCAGAATGGTCTCCGAGTCCACGTACCTTGAACAGTTCTGCCCGCATAATGTCCCCCCCCCACCCAAGGCGAGAAGTGTCCATGGTCACCGTGGCTTGGGGTTGTGGCATAAGAAACAGTCGTCCTTCCCAAAGCTCTCAGGAGTGGAGCCACCACATGAGGGAATTTCTGCAAACTCTGCTGAGAGGAATCGGTAAGTCCAACGGGTGGTGAAGGATGGACCACTGAACCTGCAATGTCCACTGGAGAATCCTCATGTGCAAGCGAGCTAAGGGCGCAAGGTTGATTGCAGCTGCCATGGACCCTAGAGTTCTCAGGACTAACTCCGCTGGGGCAGGTGACTGAAGAAGGGCTAAAATGTGTAAGGTCAAACTGCGAAGTCTGTCTGACGTCAAGAAGGCCTTGGTTTGAAGCGTGTCTATCCTGGCCCCTATGAACTCCAAGACTTGAACTGGTTGGAGGGATGACTTCTTCAAGTTTATGGTGATTCCCAAATGGGATGCTAGAAGTAGGAAAAAATCCCTGGCTAAGCAGAGTAGATGCCTGGTTGGGGGGGGGGGTAAGGAGCCAGTCTAGGTAAGGAAAAACCTGTATTCCCTGAAGTCTCAGGTGGGCCGCTACAACTGCCATGACCTTGGTAAACACCCTGGGGGCTGTGGTGAGACCGAAGAGTAGGACCCTGAACTGGTAATGACTGGCCTCTAGCCAGAAGCGGAGAAACCTCCTGGAACGCCTGTCCATGAGAATATGATAGTACGCATCCTTGAGGTCTATGGAGCACATCCAGTCCTTCTCCTGCAGCAGGGGCAAAATGGATTGAAGCGTGACCATCCGGAATTTTTCCTTGGCAATGAAGAGGTTCACTGTTGAAAGGTCGAGGATAAGCCTAAAGTCCCCCGTCTTCTTTGGCACCAAAAAGAACTTGAGTAATTGCCTAATCCGGATTGCCCTGGGGGGACGTGCTGGATGGCTTTTTTCTAGCAGCTTTTTTACCTCTAAAGCTGCAGCCTCCCTCTGACTGGGTGGTACATCGGGGAGGCGCCTCGACTGAGGAGGCAGATTTACAAAAGGGATAGAGTAACCTCTGGATATTATTCGAAGCACCCAGCGATCTGATGCTATGAACTCCCATTGGGCCAAGTGCTTCGAAAAACGGCCCCTGACTGCCTCCAGAGAGAAGCAGTCGGGCAACCCCTCAGGGCCGCTGCTTGGGTCGGTCGGACAAAGTTTCCTGCGACCCAAAATTTTTCCACCCCCCTCTGCCTCTGGGTCTGCATCCACCTTGCCCCCCTCTGCCTCTGAAGGATGAAGGATTCGGAGCGTAACAGGACTGCTGAGACTTCCAGAACCACATCTTCTTTTGTCCTCTCTGGTTCCTAGAAAAGGACCTTTGAGGAGCCGAGAAGTGGACTCCGACCACAGACAGCGTCTTCCCATCTTTCTCGCTCTGAACCAATGTGTCGCGGATGGTCTTCCCAAACAGAGTAGAACCGAAGGGTGCATTCGTGAAGGACGCCTTGAAAGGTTCCGTAAAGCCACAAAGCCGGAGCCAGGCGTGATGCCTTAAGGCGATACCGGACCCACTGGCACTAGCGGCTCCTTCCGTGGCATGGGAAAGTAGCTGGATAGATGTGCTAGAAAGATTTCAGAGTGGCCATGCGAGCCGAGAAAGTACATTTGTCCTCGGCCGACATGGACTCAGGGGGAGACTCAGCATATTCTTTCACAAGATCCCGCTGAAGTCTAATTACATGGGCCAAATAATTCAGCGCCCTTACAGAAAAGGTAGCTGAAGCAAACATCTGCTTCCCGATACAATCCATCGTCCGAGACTCCTTATCAGGGGGATGGATCGAGGAACTATCCTGAGCAAGTTCCCTCTTGGTGGCTGCCGCCACCACCATGGCATCTACCGGGGAACCCTTACTCCAAGCCATCCTGTCCACAGGGGGACTAAGAGTCCTGTCTGGCCTCCTGGGGATTTGCTCTAGTGTCTGGTTCCTTCCACACCCTGGTAATGATGAGGTCAACCAGGGGGTCAACCAGAGGGGACACCCAAGAGGTAGACGGGCCTGCGTCGAATGCCTCCAGGAACACAGACTCATCTGAGGAAAGTTTTTGGTCTGACCACCCCCCCTTTAGGCGAAGCATTTCCATAATATCTCCAAAGGAGACGTCCTCGGGGGGGGGGGTGACCTGAGGGAACCTTCCCCTTCCTCCAAATCGGTGTCCTCCGTGAGGGACTCAGGGGAGTCCAAGTACCTCCTCTTACACTTACGTTTGTGAGGGACCTCCTCGGTGGGACTATCCGAGGAGGGCTCACTAACAGGGCCGTGTTCTGCCAGTGGAACAGGCTGGGGCATCAACGCAGGCTCTCCCTGGGACTGGATGATGGAAGACAAGCCCAGCTGCAAGGGAGTGGAGGTGGAATCCGAAGAAAGAGTAGGGGGTCTCGAACCTCTGGAGAGAACCCTCTCCACCACATCGAAAGCAGAGGGTGAACCAGTCTCTCTGGGCTCCATGTTTAACACCCTCGGATCTGGCGCGAGGATCAGCATTGGAGCTGAAGCACTCAGGCTTGAGAGGGAAATGTGCTTTGACCGAAACGGAGCAGGGAACACACTGGCCTCCCCGGATCCGATGCACAGCTCTCGGCCTCGAGAGCTCGGATCCAAAAGGGGATCTGACAAACTCGAGAGCATGGCCGGCGTCGAGGTAGCTATAACAGTCGGCGCTGACTCCCTGGCTCCGGGATGCCTCGGATCCGAAACCCGATAGTGGATCGGAGAAGGAGCTATCGGGGCAAAAAGTGGGGGGGAGGCAGCAGCACTCCCATCTGCAGCTGGGTTTGGAGGAAACGATGCATCATCTGGTCCATATTAGCGTTGGAGAGGCTGCGGGTCGACCTAGAGGAGGCTGCTGAAGCTGGCCGGGGGGGCTGTCGAGATGACCTCGAAGATGGTCGGGCCTCCTCCTCCAGCTCCGGTGAGAAGCGTGGAGAACGGAGCCAAGGGGAGGAAGGCCCAGAGATGATCTGAGGAGAGGAGAGCAGCTTGGCAGGCGGGGCCAAGGGGGCAGAGTCGCCCCGCTGCTTGTGGCTTCTATACCTCTTTCTCACTCTCTCCTCTCTTTCTTCTCTTTCCTAGAGTCCCTCTCTCCCTGAGAAGAAATGGGAGGTTGAGTCCCAGCCAGGGGAAAGGGAACAACAGGCTGAGCAGCTGTAGCCACTGAGGGAGACGAGGAAGAGGAAGCAGACTCCGTGGGTAGAACACCCGCCAGAATCAGCTTATTCCTCCTATCCCTCAGGGCCAGGGGTTAAAAGCTGCACAAATTTGGTAGCCAGAAGACAAGTGCAGTACCCCCAGGCAGAGGACGCACTGAGTGTGGCCATCTGCTGGGGAATGCTTATGGCCACACTCAATGCACTTAGAAAAAATGGCCTCAGGGGCCTCAGCCATAATATCTAATGAAAAAACACACACAAACACCTATGGGGGAATTACTAGGCTTAAACTATGAGGGAACGGAAAAGGGGTTTAAACTAGGGAATTAACTGTCCACACACACAAAAACTAATAAGATTTTGAAGAACTTTTTACTCACAGATCGCCTAATGCTAAGAGTTGGAGAAACCCGTGCTTGACAAAGCCGCAGCAAACAAGATCTGGGGATTGGAAGGAGCTGGCAGGGTATTATGGGTAAGGGGGAGGAGCGTGGAGCTCAGATCTCTAGCTTGGAAAGCTGCCGGCTCGGATCCAGGTTGGATCTGATACCCACAGATTGATGATCAAATGAAGTTTCCTACTTCAGATCTGACAGTTTAAGGCCCTTATAGCCAAGGTAGCAGATGTGTAAGCCCTAACTCCTTTGGGACCCTGTGAAATAGTTTCTGGGTCTGCAGAAGGGTTTTTAAAAAGAAATTTATGAGAGTCAGGAACCCTGTAATATCTGTCAGGCTTAACAGAAGCTGGAGGTAAGGAGTCAGGGGTAAGACTAGACTCCGAAAACACATCTAATGTCTAACACAGGTGGAATGGCTAGAGGCCTGTGTTGAGGTAGTAAAAGGAAATCCCTGAGCCTCTTTTTAGATTCTGAAAAATCTTGGCTCTCTCAGTGGAAATGCTCCCTCATGGAAAAAGGTTTCCCCAAAAGAATAGTCCTCTGGAGGAGAAGCTGAAGGTATAGATTCTTTAGCATCAGAATCCTCATGGGGGGGGGGGAAGAGAATATTCCTGATCAGAAGAGGAATCAGAAGAAATAGAAACCTGATCTGAAGATTCATAGTCAGTCTCTTGCCTAGGCCTCTTACCAGGAGGGTGATGGGATCAAGGCTGATCAAGGTAATCAAGTCTTTGGCCATTTTGAGCATCTGAAACGAATAAGTAAAAGAGGTCTGGTGCAGACTAGGACGACTCCCCACACAGCTCGAACAATAAAACTTGAAATGCGAAAAAAACTTCCACAGGTTACATCCACAGATTTTATTACGATAAAATTCATCCACAGGTTAGTATTAGTATTAAACCTTTTTTAATATTAGGTTAAGTAGCATATTTTATGGTAAATATATATATATATATATATATATATATATATATATATATATATATATATGGTAGTAATGAAATGGTATGTAATGTGACACTATTTTAATATTTTTTAGGTTTTAAATTATGGATCATATGTAATATGATTATTACTATTATATTTTTATGTAAACTAGTATAATGCACTATTCTTGTATTTTTATGTATATATCATGTTTTATATTTGATTCAGTAACTTGGATGAGTTGAAATATTTATTTAAATATATATTACAATATTATGGAGAGCTACCGCTTTAATCAAGTTGGCGCCTTTTTTCAAGTAATTACTATATAAACAGGACAATTATTAAGTTATCTGGTTCTGATGAAGACTGTGTTTTATGCAGTTGAAAGCGCTTAACCTGTGGATGCAACCTGTGGAAGAATTTTATCGTAATAAAATCTGTGGATGTAACCTGTGGAAGTTTTTTTCGCATTTCAAGTTTTATTGTTCGAGCTGTGTGGGGAGTCGTCCTAGTCTGCACCAGACCTCTTTTACTTATTCGTTTCAGTTTGTGGTTTACATAGTTGCTTTTTTGTGCATTTTGAGCATCTGTTTTTTGGGCAGAGAGGCCTGTCCACGTGGCTCTTGAGTTTGTTTCTTTGCTTTAAAAGGTGCTTTAGTCTTTGCCTTTGAAGCTAAAGTCAGTTTAATGTAAAGATGTTTAGGTCTGAAAACACCCTCAGAAGCCGGTGCCTGCACAGCGGCTCCGGACCCATCTGAGGGAACAGTATCAGAGGCACCAATACCTTGAGTTTCTGACATTTGTCTGGAGCAAGAAAAAAGTGTCCCCAATGGGGTAGTTAGCTTTATTGAAGACTTTGGATCTCAAATTCGAACACGAAAATCTCAGGAGTTGGCCGACCGGCACTTGCGAACTGCTTCTGCTTCGGGCACCGCGCGGCAAGAACGACTGAAGAAAATGGCGTCGGCTGCTTCTTTTATACCCCTGACGACCTGACATCAGGGAAGGGGCGACAGCAGCCGATGCAGGATCCAAGACGTTGAAATTCAGGCCGACTGAGAGCAACCTGCCAGCAGGATTACCCAAATGTAATGACTGCAACAGTGAAATACGAAGAACATCTGCATGACTTCTGCCAGCATCAGATAAGATAAGGTAGGGTCAGAAAGTTTTACTTTCTTCTGATCAGACTTTGCCAGGGTCAGATCCGGGGTAGTGTTGAAACAGTCTGATTAGGTTTTGTAGAATCCAATGTAGCAGTATGCTCCTGCACTCAATTGTTTTCAGATCTGGGTGGAGACCAGGTCTTTTTGACTTCTCTTTCTTGAAGAGTCAGAAGAAGACTTTTGAAGATCACCTCGGTTTAGGCGACTCAGATATGGCTTCTCCAAAGAACGAAGGAATGAGACCTTTCAAAATCAACTTGTTCTTATGCTCTGTAAGAGCATGAGGATTAAAGCCATGGCATATTGAGCAATCCTCTTGTAAATGAAGAGGGCCCAAACAATAAACACAAAGTGTGGGCATCAGAAATTGGCAATGTATACCCACACTTAGTACATTTTTTTATAACCTGCAGGTTTGTCAGCCATAATGAACAATGAACAACGACAAAATCAGAAGGTATTATATATAAAAAAAAATTGACAGATTTTTTTTTTAAACTAGCGAGAAGAGAAGGGAGGAGAATACCAACAATGGTATGGAAAAGGCTATAACAGAGTCATTAAGGGAAGAGATACCAGTGATTATATCTGAGAAGTACCAAGTACAAAACGAAATTAGAAATATAACAATATGAAAAAAGAGGGACTGAAATGAAGAGAATACTAATTACTGAATTAGAAGAAAAAAACAGTACAATTGTTTTTTTACTTATCTAAACCAAACAGCTCTACAGAGACAGGGACAGTAGACCACATCTGTTAGGTAGAAGCGGCAAATGAGATGCAAGGTATTTGGGAGAGGTGTATTGTGGGTAAGGGAGAAGCTCGAGAGATTTGGTTGCCACAGGCTTTAATCATAGCAGAGTCAGATCCTACAGTTCAGATCAGATGCCCAATAGTTGATAATAGAATGAAAATTGACATCAGATTTCAAAGTTAAGAACATCTACTTTATGGGTAAGTAGGACTTGTACAACTGTCCTATATTCTCTATCCCTGCTGCTACAGTAACCCACAAATCGACTTCCAAAGCTTGCCCTACCTGTGAGGAGGAAGGATAAGGGTCCAGGAGCCCCTGGAGAAGGGTCCTAGTAAAGCCAGTCTTGGAACTAGTGAAGGAATTCTATTTGCAGTGCTTTGAGAACATATGAACAAAGGACCAAATTGTTACCTCTAGAATACTTAAGAGTCCATTTCTGGTATGCCATTAAAGACGGATGCTTGCCCTGAGGGTGATTAAGTATAGAGAAGGTCAGAAGGAGTTGCATCATGTCTTTGTGGATTTAGAGAAAGCATATGACAGGATGCCTACAGAAGAGTTGCGGTACTGTATTGAGGAAGTCAGGAGTGGCAGAAAAATATGTAAGAGTGGTACAGGATGGAACTCTGAGCCCTTACTTGCAATGGTGATGGCAGGTTGACAGACAAGCTCAGACAGGAGTCCCCATGGACTACAATGTTTGCGGATGACATTGTAACTTGCCGTGAGTAAGGAACAGGTAGAGGAAACCCTGGAGAAATGGAGATATACTCTAGAGAGGACAGGAATGAAGGTCTGCAGGACTAAGACAGAATATGTGTGTGAATGAGAGGTGGACAGAGGTATGCTGAGGATGCAGGGAGCAGAGTTCATACGCTTAAATACTTGGGATCAACAGTTCACACTAATGGTGAGTGTAGTTCACAGTAATGGTGAGTGTAGAAGAGAGGTGAAAAAGAGCGTCATGAGTGATTTCTGACAGACTGGTACCAATAAGAGTGAAAGGGAAGGTCTACAAGATGGCAGTAAGACCAGCTATGTTACATGGGTTGAAGGCGGTGCACTGATAAAGACAGAAATCGGAGCTGGAGGTGGCAGAGTTAAAGATGTCAAGATTTGCATTGGGTCTAATGAGGATAGACAGGATTAGAAATTAGTATATTAGGGGGTCAGCTCAGGTTGGACAGTTTGAATACAAAGCCAGAGAGGCAAGGTTGAGTTGGTTTGGATATGTGCTGAGGAGGGAAGCTGGGTATATTGGGAGAAGAATGCTAAGGATGTAGCTGCCAGGTAAGAGGAAACGAGGAAGGCCTAAGATAAGGTTTACAGATGTGGTGAGAGAGGACATGCAGGTGGTTGGTGTGACACAGCAAGATGCAGAGGACAGGAAGAAATGGAAACAGATGATCCACTGCGGCAACCCCAAATGGGAGCAGCCAAAAGAAAAAAAGATTGAAGAGGATAAGGTCCTTGTAGAATGTGCTTTAACTTTGTCTGGAATAGTTATACCATGATGGGAATGGCAAAAAATAATAGCAGAGGACAACCATCTGTATATTTAGATGCAGGTTGGCCTTTCAGTCCCAGCATAAGAAACAAACACCTGTTTATCCTTTCTAAAGGATTTGGTTCTGTGAAGGTAGCACTTAAGCTGCCTGTGCGCATCCAAAGTAAGTAGAATCTGTTCTCCCTTGCTTTTGGCTCTGTGAAGAAGACTGAGAGATTGATGGCTTGATTCAAGGTAAAATCAGAAATAATTTTAGGCATGAATGAAGGATTTGTGTGTAATGCAACACTGTCCCTGTGGGAAACCAGACAGGGTTTACCCACTATAATTCCTTGCAATGCAGATACGTTGCAGATGTCAAAGCAACAAGGAAAACAGTCTTCCAAGTACTGAACCACTAGTCAGCCTAAATAGCCAGTTCAAAAGGAGATCCCAAGGAGGAGGAAGAGGAATTTGCTTGAAAGGTGGTCTCATGTATAACTCTCCATTTAGAAACTGTTTGACCACAAACATAGAAGAAAGAGGGTGATGCATACGCAGTCAAGCTGAAATGGCTGCAAGATATGCCTTGATGGAAGCACATGACAAGTCATTACTTATACAAGCTTTTGAGAACCAAAGGTGCTACTTCCCTTTTGGGACCTCTGTAATTGGCAAGGCACTAAATGGAAAATCTATTCTATTTTCCAAGGTAAGGTATAAGGTTTCCTTGTCTCCTTTAGTACCTGTTGGAAGGGCTTGTGAAAAAGGTGCCTAAAAATATTAAAATTGAATCATCTATGTTGTCAGTTGTAGTTGACTGATGTTGGGGGTCTATCAAACTCCAATTATGCTGTGTGGCTGTGGGAGTAGGTGCAATCTGTAAGGAAGATTGTGGCAATTGCCTTTGGCCATTTTCCATAAGAAGGGAGAACCAGTTTTGACTGGGCCAAAACTGAACCAAAACAATGAGTTTTGGTAATTCTAAATATTTAAAATCTTTAGAAGTACACTGGAAATCACTTGAAAGGATGGAAAACATACATATACATTCCTGACCAACAGAATGACAGAGTATATGCTGTCCATGCTTGGCTGCAAGGAGACCTCAAAAAGAATGTTTCTAGCTATTTTGTAAGGAATTTTAAAAGTTCTACTTGAGGTGTTCCCAACATCTGAATCAAGTTCTAGAACACCCCTTGTAGGGGGTTGTCTGTCCAGGGATCTGCTCAATCTACCACTGAATTTTGCTCTGACAAAATGTAGGAGTCCTAAAGAGTCAGAGAATGCTAAAGAGCCAACTTCCAAGCCATCACTGCGAGCAGACAAAGAGGGTATGACCTTGTATCCCCTTGCTTGATGAGATACCACATCATTGTGGTGTTGTCTATAACCACCTGCAGAGGGTCCAGAGCCCATAGGTGTAGAGTTTTCATAGCATGAATTACTGCTAGCATTTCTTTGTTGTTTATTGTGCTTTAGCCAGTCTTAAAATCCCACAGACATTGCACTTTTACTAACATGAAAACTGTATCCCAAGCATAATCTTAAAAAGTCTGTCTGGAAAGATTAAAATAGAGTTGGGAGAGAGAAAGGGAGTCCCTGGCTTGAGAGCCATTTGATTCCTCCACCACTGCAATTCTCACCATAGGAACCCCAGCACAGAAATCTGGAAGTCCAAAGGGTGCAGGTTCTGGGTTCAATTTTTTTTAAAGGTACCATTGGATTTTTCTAGTGTGTAATCATCTTTGAGCTCTAGTGGTACAAGACAATGGTCTGGAAGCAATGCAAACATTTACTGTAGGGTCAACATCTTGAATTTTGGAACTTTCACATGAAGGTGGAGAAAAGGCAGATCTAACAGGTCTCTCCAAGTGTGTTCCTTCTTTGGTACCAAAAATATCCTGGAATAAAAACGTTTTCTCAAGTGATTTGCAGGTACTGGTTCTGACACCTGTTTTTCACATATCTTAGAAACACTGGTGGAAATAGGTCTGTTGGGTGGATGTACAGGGATTCCCGAGAGGAGGAGTTGTCCACCTACTACCAAATGTATCCATCTTAAATCACCTTAAACATCCATCTGTCTGAAACAGTTTGATTCTAGACTAAAGAGTAGAGGGGCATAGGGTGTGAGATAGGGAAGTGAAACTAGGGCAGGAGGAGTGGGTAAAGTGATCAGATTCCTGACATGGTTATTTACTAGCTGGAGTTTGACTCTTGTGGTAAAATTTACTTTTCTTTGGTTTGGAAAAGTTATCCTTCTGACATTTTCTTTTCTGGGCATGCTCGTTAAGCTGGAATTTCTGTTTGTTGTGCCCTCAAAAGGACTGAGAAGTGGCCTTGTTAAGGTAGAACCTGGGTACGTGAAAAATCCTACAAACTCCATGCATCAATTTACAACTCTGTCAGCCCACTGTTTAAGGATCTGTGTAGATATGCCCAAACACCAGATCTGGTCTAGTGGAGAATTAAGAATTTCAGAGTTCAAATCATCAGAAAAAATCTGATTATACAACCAAACAAGTCTTTTCAACACCACAGAAACAGCAGAAACTCTAGTCACAGTGTCAGCACAAACATACACACTTTTCAGAGCATGTATGGAAATGAGTCAAGTTAGAACATCCATTTCAAATATTACCTGCTTTCTGGAGATAATGAAGCAGCAAATTCCAACCTGTAAGCACACTTTACCATAAATTTCTACATATAGCCCTTATAACCCAAGATCTTAAAGGTTAACGTAGTAGCATTATCTTACCTTGTTTGTCCAACCACTTTCCCTCATTATCAAACAGATGGCACTGGGCTTGAGAAAGTCAAACACTTCTTGCTAGCTGTTGCTACTAGAGTCATTGCAGCAGGGTCAGCTGACAATTAAAAATAGACATTTAAAATCTAAAGAGACCCTATACTGCTTATCAGCTTTCTTTGGAACTTTAGCCACTGAGTCAGGAGCCTGGCAGGTAGCTTTATAAGTGTTTTCTGGAGCTGGTAAAATAGGAGGAACAGGTGCAGATCAGGAAACTCATCCTCATAGAAACCTGCTGAACCTTGGGGAAGCCCCTGTTTGATCATAAGCAAAAACATCCTCAAGGAACAGTTTCAAGCAAAGGAAAAAACTTGTCTAGGATTAACTTCATGTATACTATATGAAGTGTCAAGAGTTCTGGGCGATAGATTCTGGAGGAACATCACATCTGTCTGTTTAGGCCATGCAACACATAAAACTGTTTGAAAAAACTTTAATAAAAGGTAAGCTCTTTCATGCCACATATGAAGCTTATTTGCCTTATATTTTGCCTTGTATATTTTTTTGTTAGACCATCTTTTGTTTATTGTGGTTACATTTGGATTGTTCTTCAGAATCCTCATCAAGTGAAAACACATACTGTTCTCTGGCGATAGCTGGACTAGAACTGTGAAAAGGCAAACAGCCCTCAGAACTGGCTATGGAAACAACCTGATCACTTGTCTTGTAATTTTTTTGCTTTAACCGTAGGCTAAGCCAACAATTTTCTTTTTTAGGTGCAAGACTGGAAAAAGCAGGAACATGAATATCATCATCCACGGAAGAAATCCAACTGCTGGTATAAGAAACTCTTAACACTGAGAGAAGAGAAGTACTCACTAGTAAAACACTACAATACACTTCCCCCTCCCCAAAGACCAAAAAACAAATGTCGCCACACTAGTAAACACTAGTACATTGAAAATTGTCACCAAACCTTAAACGTTTAGTCAGAAATATCACACATTTATTACCTCAGAAATGAGAAAATCTACTTCTGATAAAAATAGTAATACGTATGAAGCAGATACATTCCAACTATAAAAGCACTGCCCAAATACTTAATACTTTCACAAAATCATTTTTTTCACACAAAAATGTAAAATAAGCCAAGTAAACAGTAGGATATACAAAATAAATCTGAAAAAAGCCAGTATTCTTAAGGTGGAATACTGAAAATAGTACTTTTTTATGTTAAGGACGATCAGACAAAATACCACAAATATTCAATAAAAAATACTAAGAGGAAGGGGTCCCGAAATCTCATCTGTTAAGACAAAAAGCTTTTGACTGATATTCATCTAAAGCCAGATAGGTTTCTCCTTGAGGCAGTAGGAAAATTTTAAAAAATTTAGCTCACTCTGGTTGCCGATATACTTCCCTCCTAAAAAGGGTACAGCCCAACAGCAGCTGGAGTGGAGAGAGAGGGGAGTTAGAGCTTTGGCAAGCTGGCTGGGAACTCTCTCCTTAGAAGGACACTCCCCATAAGCTACTGCAGCAGTGAAAATGAAGGGCATAACAGAATAAAGAAATGGCAGTCTCAAACTTGGTCATTTGGTATTTTCAGCCATTTAACGCCTCCACATTATGGGGCTTAGCATTCCAGGTTCTGACCAAACTGTTACAAATAACTAAAAACCACCACCAAAACATTCACAACACTCAAAGCCACATATATGCATGCACATAAAACAAATAACTAAAAAACACTGCAAAACACAAACACCACACTAATAAGCACACCTGTACATAACTATAAACCACAACATACCAACTACAAACAGAATGCACACATCATCCAGGAAGTACTTGGTATAAAATGCATTTTACATTATATACACTTAAATTTACAGTAGCATACAGCTAGCTACTACAATCTTAAAATCTAAACTCCAAAATAAAATAACCCCCCTCACACACACAAACACACACACACAACATACTTTGTCCTCTGAAGAAATCCATATGACATTTCAGCAGGAAAAATAAAATGACTATAAAAATGATAAAAAAGCTAATCCCCACAAAAATTAAAAAGGTGATACCTACAAATCAAATTCACTGCCTAAACCTCTAGAAGCTGATCATGAAGCTCAAATCACATTGCCGATGGCATCACTGCACACCATAACCAACTGGACTTCCACACAGCTTAAAATGAATCCCACTCCCATAGAGTCATTAAAAATGCAATTAAAATTACTCAGAAAAAAGCAAACATTAAGAATAAAAAATAGCCTAGCATACTGAACAGTGCTGCCATGGCATCGCCACTTATTCAAGAGACTGAAGACGTGACCCCAACCAACCAAATAGGGGGAAAAATTTCAAACTTAAAAAAGTGATACTACTATACTTTTCCCATTCACAAACTCCATCTGCAGTACTGTTAAGTTTCCCTACATAAAAAAGGGAATTCAATTCAATGAAACCAATGGAAAATATTATACACAAAGCAAATTATAAATACAGACAGACACTGTGCATGGAAGTCTGGTGTGTAATAAATGAAATACTGCACTGTACATTACGGGACTGTATTTCATCACAAATCGTGAACCAAGCATCCTAATCTATAAAAGTTACTGCATTATGTACATATTACATTCATCCATTCTCTGTGTTTTCTTGTGGTCCTTACTACCATTCCCATTGATTTTGTTTTGGCTACAGCTAATGTTCCTCTGAATAGAATGTCTCTTGGAAGGTTTTTACTCTAGTTATGAGATAGTTTGTCTTGTTTTACAGTATTTTTGTTCACGCACTTTAGTACTGCAGTGAAGGTCATATAAGGATTGTTAGAGAGTGCAATTTAATCATACAGTCAGTTTTGCCAGTAATGTCATTTTCTGACTGTCTTACTACTACCAGTGTTTTATTTTTATATTTATTCCTGCTGTCTTAATAACGGGGGGTTGCTTTAAGTTGGCAATGTTGTATATAGGTAGGCCTTATAGTCTGCATGTCCAGCTATTTAAAGTTTTCCACATTGAAGGGAATGGGGGACGACATGGTCAGTGTTTTCATTCATACCATTCTTCAATTACAAACTAATCTCAGACAGCACTAATCATTTCAGGACTTGCACACACTTACCTGCCATTTCTAGGAGTGTTGATTCAACTGCAGCATATCTCTAGGATGTGGGAGAAAATGAGAGCAACTGGTGAAAATCCACACATAGGTTCACAGGTGTTTACTAGGCTAATGACCACAAGGGCTGTTTTAAGCCTAGCCATGTAGCCACAATCTCTGACAAGTTCTGATACCCCTGATAAGTGTAAGCATGGGCCTAGGAGATGAACCATTTACTGGTTACCTGTTTGCATTAGAGACATAGGTGCCAAATCAGGAATTAATTTCAGTTTCCTATCCAACTGTCCAAGTTGCACTTGAATTGGGTTAGGGAGTAACTCTGTTTCACATGGATGAGGAGCCTGTTCCATAGACAGGGCAGTTTCTGGGATACATACCTATCTCTCCAGCAGGTCCTATTTATACAACAGGCAAGGTTTAAGTCTTTATAATGGGTAATTCAGGTACTGTTTGTTTTGTGGATATGCAGGAGGTCCATCAGAGTGGGGTCTGACAATGCCCTGTATGCCAGACATACAGCCCCCCCCCCCTCAAAAGCCTGTAGGAGACAGAATACAGGGATAGGGTCTTGAGGCGGTCTGCATAGGACATTACTTACACCCTGTATTTTGTTAGTGAGGAACCTCTGTGAACATTCTAGTTGTTGGATATGCCTGGTTAGGTACATACCAAAGGGGGCATTGTACTCAATGATAGGTCTGATGAATGCCAAATACAGTGGAACAATGACTTCCTTGGACTTGGATGTCATACCTTTGTTTATAAGTTGCACAACATAGAATGATTTCCTCAACGCTGTAGACACATGATGATCAAAGGCTAGATTACTGTGTTTGTGTCCCCAAGTCCCTGACTGCTGGGTTAACTCTAAGGTTTGTGTTGTCAATATGATAGTTGCCAGGGAGTGATGACTTCCCAAAGGATACTATTATGTATTTCTTGGCATTTAGTTTTAGTCCATGGCTCTGACACCAGTTGTTTGTCTGTGTCAGTCCCTCCTGGAGAACATTTGTGTCAGTGTGAGATTCAAATACAGCTCCTAATTTGCAACCATCTGCAAATTTAGTCAGCCAGAGACTACTGACATTGGCCTTGATTTTGAGAAGTAAATGCCAAGAAGGAGCGGTTCGAGGCCTGATCCCTGAGGGATTCCACTTGTGGCTGGCCTCTTTGTAGAGGTGGACTCCCCAATTCTAACTTCCTGGGTCCTGTGAGCCAGCTGGATATCCACTGGGTGACATACGAATTTGTACCCAACCTTGAGTTTGTCAACAATGCCAGAGTGGGCAGACAGAAACACAGAAAATACTCTACCAGGGAAAGAGCTAGAGAACCAAGCCCTGTGAAATGGTACACACTGTAGTCTATGCCACCGTGCAAACCTGGTCCAAGTTATTTCAAATGTGAATACTTGGGAATGGGAGTTATTTTAAGTGAGTCAGTGTTCTTCAATCATGTGTGAAGTGTACAAGCTTTTACTTCAGTTCTTAATATGCAGCATAAAAATGATGGGTTTAGGGAATTTGAAACAGGACTGATGACATGTTACGGATGTTTACCAACAAAGTGAGACAGATAAACTTTTGTATTACTCACTTTTGACAGAGCTCACTGTGTGCACATATGCATGCATTTAAACAACTATATTCACATGAAAGCTTGTACATGCATCCACACAAACATGCACAAGCATGAATGGAGATGCAATTTATAGTACTGTGTGTAAACTTTGTTGAGGATACTTTTACCTGTCATTTCTCAGTGGCACATGACTGGGGGACATAAATGTGTTTATCCCAGAAGTTTTTACATAAATCTCAAACCTTTGCTACAGTTACCAAACAGCTGCTCTGGACTGCTCATGAGAGAGAAAACTAGAAGCTGACTAGTTTAAAAGGTGCAGTAGTACTTTCACACTACTGCGCAAGTACAGTGCTGTAACAGACTGTCTGGGTATGAAGCCCAAGGCTTGAAAAGTCTTCTGTGAAATGTGCTGTTAGTAATTTTGGGGAAATAAAATACAGTTATAAAGGGATAAAAACACAGACAGTCTTACTGTACTCTTCTGATCTGTGGCTGAATCCTCCTTTGTGGGTATACAACTGTATTTCTCTTAGTCTAGCTGCTTTTCTCTGATGTTCCTGCATTTAGGATATATGCATTCTTCAAAGACGCATGCTATGAAGTTAAACTTTGTACTACGAGTCTGCATTAACATTAAAGCAACAAAAGAGCACACTTCTGCAAATCAAAAACAAAGGGCACCAATAACATATAAACATGTAGAAATAAGTGCCTGCCCAACTATAGGGGCTCTCCAACCACAGACATTGCATGATTCCCTAACAAGGGTCTGAAGCTCAAGTCCTGTGCATAAAGGCGACTGCCACCAGTAGCGGCTGAAAAAGAGATGAATTTCAAGGCTGTTAAAACTGCAAGTTTTAAGTTAGATTTATTTATCCTTTGTTGACCTGGTCAGTCCCACTAGGCTAGAAGCCGCTTTTCAAGGGAGGCTTGAGGTGGTAATCATACCAGTTGGGGAAATTTGGCCAGGGCAAAAGGAAACTTTTGCTATGCGTTTCAATAAGTGCCCTGGGATATTTTATATCCATCTGAATTACTACCAAATCCGGCAGATGGGGTTTCAGTTTAATGTCGCTTTCACAGGACAACACACTCAGGAGTGCAGCACCCCTCTTAAGCTGCACTGCAGTGTCAGCAATCCATCTACCTGGAGTGGGAATAGAACCCACACGACCTTTTGCATCAAAGGCAAGTGTGGTACCTGTTGTGCCACTAATACTGCAAATTTGTCACCCATGTAATGCAAGTCAGTGGACGCAAGAGATTCTTTGAAGGAGCAAAGGCTAAAAACTTCTTTACTGCACTGCTTCACCAGCTGGTGTGGGGCTAATTTCTTTTCTCCACAAGGTCAACAGCTAACAAACTCTGATTACAGAATAACCAGCTCAAATTTTCAGTGCTTGAAAGGGTAGCACTACCTGCATGTGGACTGGAGAGGTGTAGGACACCTCTTTGCCAAACAGATAGCATCTTTTAAGTAGGAGAAAGCTTTCTAGCAGGTTCAATCACCAGCATCCTCTCTGGGAGGACAGAAGGATCAAGAGATCTAAACTGGAGCCACAAAACTTCAGGTGGAATGAGCATGAGAATTTGAAATGCCCTTCAACAAATAAGTTGTGGTCTTTCTTTCTCCTATTTTGGTGAAGAATTGGACAGAATGCTGAAAGTATACATGGTAATCTATCCTGCCACGATAGGGAGAAAATGTAGATGACCAACATCTCATTTTACCTTGAAAACAAACTTGAGAAGATCACATCTCACAGAGAGGCAAACAGGTTAGTCTCTAGGCTGCCTCGTTTCCAGAAGTTCTTGACCAGACAAGATATCTGAATTTCTAAATTCAAGAGGGGAAGAGAAAAGCAGTTTAGGAGTCCTCAACACGCTCACCTTATCTGGCATTATATAGCCGAGACGCCAATCTCCTTCCTCTTCTGTGTAAGCAAAAAGTGATTGAATGCCCCTCTTGTCTGTTCAGTCACCACAGCAGATTTGTTGTCACATAAAATAAAGAAAAATATTGGATTCTGCTTTTCCTCCAAGAAAGACTGCCCAGAGCTCTGGATGCTTTGCAAGGCATCCTTTTCTAGAAGGGACCACATCCTCTAAATTACAGACTAGCTGAAGGTGGGCTTCCCAATCGAACAGAGAAGTAGATGTCAATGAGACTTGCAAATGTGTTATCTACAGAAGGCAAAACACACTTATAGGCTTCTGATACCAGAAGATCCATGAGCACATAGTGACTTTGCAAACAAAATTCACTAGAACACTTGTATCCTTGGGTGTGTGAAAGGCAACATGAAGATCTTGGCCACCATCATATTTAATGTGAAGGATTATATGTGCAAAGATCTTCCACTGCAAACTCACCAACTAACAAATCCTCTCTCTCTCTCTCTCTCCTTGGCCCTTCATCATGCACAGAAATTAAAACCAAAAAGTGTCCAGTTATGACCCAATGAAGGCAATCCTCTTGATAATGAATTACAGAGAAACCTCTTTTCTGTGTTTACATGGACTTCAAGATTAAAGATACAGGAGTTCTCTTTTAGCGATGATACTGGGAAGTTTCTTAATAGGTGCATCAGGAGTCAATCATCCCGGCAGAGATGAAAATATGAAGTCCCTTCTTATTCAACATCTCCACAGCAGACAGCATCTTGATATAGAGTAAATGTACAAGACAGAACAACAGCATTCTGTAAAAAAGGTGGTACTTAACTGAAAATCAGAAAAATCTTTCCTCCTTTTAAGGGCTATGGAGAATGGCACACAAAATCCACCACATCCTGTGACAACAGATGCAAATCTGCCCAACAGACATGTCTGATGAAGCAGCAGAGGTTCAGAATGACATGGAAGAAGAATGTCTGACCTCACTGTAAAGTAGAAATAGCACATAAGGAACCTCTGGGAAGAGTCTGGGCCTTTCCAAAGTGTTCTACAGTGCATAGCCCTTTCCATGTCAGGGCATCAAGGGTCTGAGTGTGGGTGTTCATGACAACATTAAGCAACCACTGGTCTTTCAAGATGGACTAAACAAGGGCAAACTCAGAATAGTGAAGTCAACCTCCTGGGACAGCTGGTTGGCATAGCTCAGAAAGGTAAGAATGTCTGACGTTTTGGACTTTTTCTGGTTTGTAAGGGGGCTTCCTTCTTGGAGAATGGCCTGATCCTTCAGGACAGAGCACTGTACTATTCTTCTGAAAGCTACTTATTTTGAAAGAAAACAATAAGCTCCTGGAAGGGAAGGGCATGTCACAGAGGACTTCTCCATTTGAATACAGGTAAACAGGATATTCCACCCAAGCTCTCCATGTGAAGAGCCTAAACCATGGCATCTTATGCAGAAACAAGATTAGGTCTGCTTTTGTAGCCACTGCACAATTACAGATGCAGTGATCTTTTTCGTAGTCAACCATGGAAGTTGCATTTTTAACAAATACTTCCTTAAGCACAGACTCAGAAACCCTGAATGAAGTCATGGTGTTCCAATCAACAAAATGGAATATGAATATGGGAGAGAAATAAAGCATCCACATCTAAATGTGGCAGACAACACGTTTCTTACCTGTACTATCCACAGTTTACACTCAAGCTCTAAGAAGCCTAGTCAAGATTTCAGTCCACACAAAAGCTTACTGCAAATGGCAAAATAGGCTTCTTTAGAGCAATGGAAGCCATACCCGGGGGCTTTTAGGTTGTATATATGTCATTCCTTGACTACATGTTCTATACAGGATGACCTCCTACATACATGGAGATTTCTGGGAGGGTGGGAAATGGGGGCTGCAGAGGCCAGTGCTGGACATAAGCTAGCTTTTTTCAAAGGAAGGATCACTAAATGTGAAGCAGCAATGGGGAAACAATGTCTGAAGTTATCAGTTTCACAGTTACATGCCTCTGGTCCTCTCAGGCTGAAAACTCTGAGCCACTTCAGGCATGCACACAATTAGGAATTCCTAGGATGGAGTATATGGCATATGCATGACAGGTGCCTGCTGCCAGGATGCAAACATATTACAATATCTAAAGACAACTTCCTGCTAGGCCAGCTCACATGCACCACTGAGGCTAAATCTACTAGACCTGGTGTGGCAGGACCCAGTATACCATCCTCTCTGTACCACTCAGCCCTGCTAGATCCAAGGGCAGGCTTGGACAGCACTACTCTCTTGCCAAGACTACTACTAAGCTTTAAGCCAGGGCATTACCCAGGAGGAAACCAGTCATAACTGTGCTCTGGTTGTTCAACCTGAGGACGAATGGCCTTAGCAAAATTAAATGGACCCCCCCTAAGGTAGACGCTGCGGAATGCACTGCTCAATGACCACTTGTCTGCAGAAGGTAAAACAGGTGTCGACCTGAGCCCCTGCTAGGCAATAGCACTATACAAGACAGGCTGTTTTAGGTAAATCTACATTAGAAAATCATGTCTACTGTCTACAAACTCCACTTCTTTACCTTGTGAGGACGACCTGGGGCTGTGTGACAATCTCCCACCAGTTCTTATGCTGGGCTTGTTCAACTGCTGCTATTTTCTAAGACGCAACACTGAAAAATATATTAAAAAACAACTCCTTCCTGCACCTTCAGATAGTCGGGTTGAAGTACTGGCACTGCTTCACATCATTCTTCTCTCCCAAACAGAAGACTATGTCAGTGTGAGTACTGTCGCATTACTTGGCAGTCACAGATAAATTCTGACAGTTTAAGTGTTTTGGCAACTATATGCAAGAATTCTTCCCTGCGACTACCAAGACAGAGATGCAAACTCTGGAGATGTGTTTATGGAGAGACTAGCAGGCTCAGAGGCAAAGCACTCTGTTCTTGCATAGTATATGACATATGCCAGCAGACAGCATATGAGCTTCAGAGAAAAATGGCTGACTTGAGGAAGGAAAGATATTGCAATTATAAACTCTAGGAAGAGTCTTGGTATAAGATCTGCATTTTTCACCAAGCTGTTTCTCTGTAATTCAATGTATAGGCTAAACAGCCATGACACCTGAACCATGGTGTAAAGAGATGCAAAATGGAACAAGGTGATTTCAACTACATGCCTTGGAAACAAATGTTTCTACTTTGCTGGAAACACTATGGTTTTAAAATGGCTATTTTACATGCTCCAGCTGTTGTCTTTATCAAAATATTTAATTTTCATTTGGAAATGGTCTGGGTCTCGTGCAACCGTTTATAACATTTATGGGGAAATTACATTTTCAAGTCACTTTCTCACTACTGATACATACACTGATGGAAGCAAAAGATACTGCTACTGGCAGTAATTTAATTCATCTTCTCCATCTTGATAAGTAAAACAATGTAGGCAAGAGAGAAATGAAAAGTGGATAAAGATTCCAGCAATACAGTGCTTTGCCAAGAGCACAGTTTTAAAACGTCATTTTGTACTGCCATTATTAGTGTCTAGCTTGACACAGTTGTCAGCCAAAACAAACCCGGAGAACTATAATCCCACACTGAAGGGAAACATAACTACAACCTATAAAATAGAAAATAAATCCACTGACAGAAATAAGGTACACAAAACAACTGTACTGCATTTATTTACACCACTGATAAACTATGTAAATGATAACTAATGTTTTTGTTTCGTTATCTTATTAATGGAAAAGTCACTACTGAACACAAATAAAAAAAAAAAAATAAAGGCAATTCATTTTTGCTGTAAAAATTGTTTTTTTTTTGTAAACAAGAGTTAAGAGTAATCTTGAAACAATGATTCTGAAGAATTCACTGAATGTTCTGCAGTCTATCCATTTTGTCAGGTAGCTGAAAACTGGCTTCAAGAAGCAAGGATAAACGGAATGAAAACCTGAATTATGTTTTCCAAAAATTTGGATTTTGGCTCAATCTTCTTTGAAAAATTTCATACCTAAAAATTGAAACAGACAAAATCAGTAGCAAGACAAATGTACTGGCTGAACTCACAATATAGTCAATATGCAAACTTTCTTGAATCTTCTTCACAGTCGAAGTATCAAAAAAAAAGTTGCACCACTTTTGGTGGTGCATCCACCGTGGTAAAACATTCCTATCTGTATATGCTCAAATATGTCCAAGAAATACTTAAATTCCTTCATAAAAGTCAGACTTACCACTGTAATGACGCAGAAGTTTCAGTTTTACTTTAGCCCTTGGTGACATCACCAGAGGATTACCATGAAAATATGTCCACAGACTTTAATGAATGTACTGGGTCATGTCCCATTAAAGTTTATGGACATATTTACAAGCCAGCTTCTAGTGATTTCACTAGAGGCCAAAGAAAAACTGCTTTGCCTTCATAAACAAAATAAAAAGTTTTTTTTTTTTTAATTAAAAAAGCTCTGCATTAGCCAGCAAACATATCTGGGAAAAAGCATCAGGACATTTCAGCTATCAAGTGCAACAATGCATATGCTAACACTTGTATACACTAAGTTCCACATTCTGATTTTACCATTCATCTGATTGACTTTTTTTTTAAATCAATCTTCCACATGCTACTTAAAGCTTTAGAGGAAGACTACAGATTATGAGGGCCAACATTCCTGCACAAACCCATTTTCAGACAGATCTTTCTTTTGTAATTCAGCCACCAAGTGCTGACATTACGGATTGTGCACAGAAATGTCACTTCCTGTCTGCCTTTAATTGTGCAGCAAAGAAAATTACAAAAACATACTGTACTTTGTAACTGGTGTTGACAAACACTTGACACAGTAGCAAGATTTTCAATTTTTCTAAATCCAGGGCCACCAAAACAGGAGCACAGAGTAAGCAAACAATTCCCTGTGAAAATTTTCACACCTACCAACCAAGCTGATAGAAGCCAATGACTGGGTCAGCTATAATTACATACGATACATTATATAAAAACATGTACTTAAATTTTGCTACTTCAGCTTGTATCTCACAGCAGGGATGTAACAGTGAGGAAAAGACTGCATTCAGATAAGCAGTCACAGGACCCATTAGATAAATTAGGACAACATAAGTTGGTGTTGATAATGGGGACCTGAATGCATATACTGGGACAGTCCAAATAGGATTTGCAGACTGCCAGGGTCCACAAAGGTTGGGCCAGCAGGAATAAAGGAAAAGAGGCCATTCTAGACTTCTGTCTGGCAAATGGCTTGAATGATGCCCAAAACATGGTCCAGCAAGAGAGACGGTCACAAGATCACATACAAGAGCAGTCAACAAGCAACTTGTCTAGATTAGGAAAGGACACTGGGATAGACTCAGTGATTGCAAAGTCATCCCCAGTGAAACAGACCACAGCACATTCCATTGGTTACTGCAATCAGCTGCATACAGTGGTCAGACAAGGGTCCAAGGTCAACAGAAACTAGGCTGAAGACTTGAAATTTGACTCAAAAGGAAACACAAGAGTTCAAGGAAATATTCAAGGCTCCAGCACATCAGGAAGAGGAGGAAATAGGTGGGAGTTAAAGAAAATGTCAGAGCCTCAAAACGGCACTTGTGAGGACTGCAGAAAGAGATATGCATCTCAGCCAGGTACAGAAATAAGGTACATGAAGAAAGCTGGTGTTGAAATGCAGAAATCCAGGAAGTCATCAAAAGAAGGAAGGAGCGCAATTAAAAGTGATATAGAAAACAAGAACCAGGCTAAGAAGTAACACTAGTTAGCAAACAAAGAGGATAAGAGCAGTTGTAATAGCAAAGAACAAGGCATTACAAGCACTTCTGGAAAGTGACTCGGTAGACTCATCAGGCTGCAGGACAAAGAAAGATAAAGTAGTCATCAGAAACCCTGCATAAGGGATACCAGCAACAAACTGCTCACCAATCCATGTACTTC
This sequence comes from Protopterus annectens, assembly GCF_019279795.1. NCBI lineage: Eukaryota > Metazoa > Chordata > Ceratodontiformes > Protopteridae > Protopterus > Protopterus annectens. The sequence continues at coordinate 1,384,127,382 of NC_056735.1, read as the reverse complement.
CAAGCAGGCTCTTCATGAAGACAACTCCAGAGAGGCTGTACTGCCTCAGACACAGCCTGCAATGAAAGAAGAGGAGCCTACCTTAAAAGTAGTAAGAACAGCAATAAGGAAAATGAAGTCAAGGAAATTAGCAGGCTCAGTTGAGGTCACAGCATATATGATCAAGACGCTGAGTGACATTAGAGCAAAATGGCTTTGGGGGTGCTCAAAGCAGTATCGAGATAACAGCATATCCCAGATGACTGGAGAATAAGCATACTAGTGCCAGTGTAACAGAACAAAGGGGACGCTCACAAATGTGGGCAATAAGGCATCAAAATCCTGTTACAATGCATGAAAGTTCTGAGAGAGTGACTGAAACAAATATGCAGACTTCTAGAAAGGAAGATGGCTGACAAGCAGTTTGGATTCAGAGTCAGATGCAACACAACCAAGCCAATGTTTACAGTGAGATGGATAACTGAGAAGAAGTTAGAGATGAGGAAAGAGTCCAACTGAGCACTCCTAGACTTACAGAAAGCTTATAGTCCCCCAAGAAAGACGATTTAGGCGGTTCTGCGATGGTTCAAAGTGCCTTAAACATCGGTAGAATTAGAGCCGGCTATGTACAAGGAACCAATGACACAAGTCAAACAGTAGTCAGACTCACAGAGGGGTTCTCAGTGAGTGTGTGTGTGCATCAGGGTTCAGCTCTGAGCTCACTACTGTTTATACAGGTGAAATAATGGGCAAGAAAAAAGCACACAAGAAAGTTTCTTTAATATGCAAGTTTAAAACTTTTGCCAACAGGCTTCTTCAGGCAACAAATTTAAAGAAAATCATCCAGTCATGTGACCTGAATTAATTACACTTGTTCATGTAGATATTTAAGCATAAGTTTTTCAAGTGAACTCACCATTTAAACCTGGGGATATATGTACCCTCATCCTAAGTAACCATTGCATCTCCAGTTTCTGTAATGAGCTTTATATCCCCTCTACACATCATGATACATCAACAACTTTTAAAATCATAAATTTAAAATTGGGGATGTTCCTTTTTTCTAAAATACGTTTATATGAGGCATTGGTAATAACCGACTTTCAGATATAAAGCTAAAAGTTACCTATATGCTCTTTTAGTTTCCAATTTGTCATACCTATATAGTAACCCTTCACAAGTTTCACACATAACCGTATAAATTATATTTTGTGTGTTACAATTCCCATAAGCCTTTAGAGTGAAATCACAACCAAACACTGGATGTTTAAAAGTCTTCTCTGTATATATAAAAAAATTACAACAGACATTTGTTACACTTAAACGTGCATTGTTTGTTACTCATAACATTAAAATAGTGTTTGGATTGTTCCTTATAACAAAGGGTCACAGTGTTGTGCAATGTTTATAACTAAATTTCAGTTTTGCCAATATAATATTATCCAACTCGGGTATGTCTGTTAAAATAGACCAGCACTTGTTTATAACTTGTTTAACCATACGAGTATTTTTATTAAATGTTAACATGCACCTTATCCCCCATTTCTGTTTTTTATTTATAACTTCTAATTGTTCAACTGGATGGAAGACTGGTCCTGCTGAGAAATATAAATGTTGCTCGACACTTAAACAGACCTTGTGTTATAAAGAACAACCCAGACACTATTTTAATGTTATGAGTAACAAACAAGGCACTTTTAGGTGCTAACAAATATGTTTATTGTAATTTTATACATACACAGAAGACTTTTAAACATCCAGCATTTGGTTATGATTCTGCTTTACAGGATTATGGAAACTAATACACAAAATATAATTTACATGGCCATGTATGAAACTTGTGATGGTTACTATATAATGACAAATCAGAAACTAAAAGAGTAACGGTCTTTCAGATATAAAGTGAAAAGTTATTAACAATGCCTTATATAAACACATTTTAGAAAAAAGGAACACCTACAATTTTAAAAAGTTGGTCATGTATCACTTCATGGAGGGGATATAAAACACCTTACAGGAAATGGAGATACGATGGATACTTAGGATGCGAGCACATAATACCACCAGGTTTAAATGGTGTGTCCACTTTAAAACATATGCTTAAATATCTACATGAACAAGAGTAATCAATTCAGGTCACATGATTGGATGACTTTCTTTAACTATACCTGAAGAAGCCTGCTGGTGAAAGTTTTAAACTTGCATATTAAAGAGATGTTTTCCAGTGCTTTATTCTCATTCGTTATTTCACTGAGTTACTGGGCTCACAACTACTTCACTGTTTCTTTTCACTGTTCATATACGTGATGGACTTCATTAGCAAGTAGTCCAACAGGCTAGGCTTGAGTAAACGAGATCAATACCACCAACCACAAATACAATCTATATAAAACGATGAGGTCTCAACACCAAAGTAAATTTCAAAAATTTCAAACTTTAATCGCAAAAACGCAAAGCTTTCAGGACAACTCACTTCTTCAATGCTCAATAAAACACAGCTTCATTAAGTCCCTTTTATACCCTTATATTCAGCACATGACAATTAAGAACCAATAAAATTTGAGGTTCACTCAAGACCTTTTTTAAAAGAATAGCACCATATATCATGTTAACAGTGAGCTTTACTTAACCTGTATATGAAAAATACACAAGAAGATATATGTATAAATATTAATAAAGAAACATTTAATATAAAATACATATGTTCAAATCATTATAAAATTACTGATTTACGTTTTCAACTTCATTTGTTTACCCTTTAAAATAGGTTTTAAAATGACAGATGCATTCAAGCCAGGTGTTTTGGTGGCACATAGCCTTAAAATCCATTTATACTATGCTGTCTCAGTTTCGTTTACAATGTCACCTTCTCTCATCTTACGTAAAACTGTATGACAATAATTTTAAAACTATGTGATGCATTATACTCTAACGTTTAACCAACAAGTTAGTGACAATCACTCTCTCCTTATATGAGAAGTGCAAACTTATTTCCTTTAATTTTCTATTAGATTTCCTTACATAAAAAACTTTCACAGCTATTACAGATGGCTAAATATACTATATTTTGTGCATTACATGTAGCAGAACATGCAAATCCATAGGCTCTTTGACTAGTAGGATGTGAAAAGTTTGATTCTAGTGCTATATACTTACTTTCTTTTTAAATTCTATTTCCACCGATTTAGTTATATTATATTCATTTCCTTATAACATATACTTTGCTTAAGATTCTGACATCTCTTGTACACAAATTGTAGAGTCTCACCTATAAATCTATTTAATTCAGGCAACACACTTAATATACTCCAATTTTTTCTTATACCATTAAAACTGTCCATATTATTACTATACCTTGTAATGTACCTCAGTTTATTATTTTGTTTGCCCAATCTATTACCAATATTTTCATGATGTGCAAAGTATAGTTTAGCATCTCTCTCTCTCTCTCTCTGTGTTTCATTAATCACATACTGTGACATTTCATTTAAAACAGTTTCATCATAATTACTTGTCTGAAATTCTTTTTTACAGTACAGAATTGATTATCCGAACATCAATTATCCAAACCCAGCCTTCCTAAGTTCTTGGGCAGGAAAAAACTTTAAGTCTGAAAATGTAAATGTCATATGCACTCGCTTGTGTGTATTTTTTGAGCTTGTAGCCCGGTCTTGTGTGAAAAAAATTCTTCATTCTCCACTGGGCTTACTGAATGGTTGAAAAGTATATTCCCGGCATGGAGAAAAAACAAGACTTTAGAACTTTTTTATCCGGTTTAATGTAAGTTTGATTACTCAAACTACCCTAAATCTCAATTAGTGCAGATATCGATTCTCTATTTTAATCACTACTTGATCACAGGATTCAGTTATTAGTTGCAAGTCTACTCACGCTCAAGAACTGACTTTTGACTGTGCCTTTAAAGATATGTCTTGAGAGCATATTTTGCTTATGGAGCTTGAATTTCATTCCTAAAAATAAAGGTAGATATTTCATAACCCTGTTGTCTTCCTGTTATACCTAAAAAAAACTTGTTCCTACTCTAGAAAAAAAGTACAAACGAGAGAATGAAATCCATCAGGAGAAAGAGGCAGAAACAAAAGAGGAGGAGACAACACCAAGATACAATGGGCCACAAACTTGCTCCCAATTCCTTGGTTCTTTTGTCAGTTTCCCAAGTAAATTTCAGCTCCCTCTTGTCTATTGTCTGCATCTCTAATTGCATCATCCCTAAGAATCTCCTTTCTCCATTCATGTGTTGGCTTAGTTCTTAGAATACTTTCTGCTACTTTATGAATATAATATTCTGCATGGTTATTGTTATTCTCCTTAAGGATCTGCACCCAAAATCCCAGTCTCTCCTTGTTTCTTGTGCTTTCCCCTCCATTTCATCATCATTCCTTTCCACTTTGAATTATAGGTTTCTGCTTGTGCTATGTATACACGCCTTAACTGTGCATCTCTGAAATACCCCTTCACATTGAATAATACTAAACCACCTTGTTCTATTGGAAGAATCAGCTTATCCCACCTGACTCTTGCCGTCTTCCCCTCCCAGATATGTTATCCACAACTTCTCTAGTTGATAAAATATGACTGACCTGTGTATAGAACTAAATGGATTAAACATTTTAACTGCTTGTATCTTGCTATCCATATAACAGAGCTTCCAGTTTCTCAGTTTTTGTATTATCATTTTAGTCCCTTCCCACACATCCTTAGCTGGCACACCAGAATCTTTTTAATTCATGCTGTCCCCATAAATATTTGTGTGTGGGTACATTAATTTACAGCTACTACCTTTGTTCTACCTTCATTAATTTTGTATCCCAAAAAGATATGAACCTGCCATGCAAACGTTCCACAACATTGAAATGTCCTTTTCTAGTATTATCAGGTATAAAATATCTGCAAATACAGCCATCTTTTCTTGACTACCATACCAATTATAACCATGAATTCCTGGATCCCTTATTTTCTTTGTCAATAGTTCTACATATGATGCAAATAAAGGGAAAAGGTAACACCTCTCTGTCTAGTTCCTCCGCTCAAAAATAAATCATCAGAGAGGTACCCACCCATTTTAATTTCTGACTCTGATCCCCCATATATCCTCCTAATCAGCATTACGGTTTTATCAGGGAATGCAAATTCTTCCACTGTCCTGCTCAAACTCCCACCTAACTCATCAAATGCTTTTGCTGCATCAAGACCAACCAACAACAGTGGTATTTTCTTACATTCTGCTTCCCTATGAATCATCAATATTTGTCAAATGTTTGCCTCCCTTCCACAAAACCACACTGATGCGTATCAATTTTGTCATCACCTTTGACTTTTTTTTTTCTTACCTTTGACATTCTTTTAACCATTGTAGGCATAACCACTTTATAATCATGACTTAGGATAGAAATGGCCTTGTATGAAACTGGATCTGATGGGTCTTCACCCTCTTCAGGTATTACAGACACTGCCACCATCTTCCAGGATGTTGATGCTTCCCCTCCTCTTAACATACTGTTAAACAAAACCTTCCAGATCTTTCAGTTTTTTCCACCCTAGCTTGCAAACTTCCACAGGAATACCATCTATTTCTGAGGACTTTCCCGTGGACTGGTTACACATATCAACATTTTTACCTCATCTCCTCCTATCCTGACTTAGTAATTGAGCGTCATCTACCTTTAACCTTAGCATATTTAATCCTCACACAAACATTTCCAATTATATCCTTCTTGATTTCCATATTTATCTGCTTTATACAGACTTTCATAAAATTTCAAAAATATTTCTAGTAGCTCTACAGGATCTCTTGTTATTTTCCTTATTACAGATTCCCTAAGCTTGGAAACAACAACTCCTTTCTGTTGCTTGAGTCATGTTAAGTTTAACAGTTGCTTAAGAACAATCTTTCTAAACTCATGCATATTGGAGGTAATCCCTTATTTTCTATTTAGCATTCTGCAATTGTGCCTCTTCTTGTTCTGTTGGATTCCCCCTATTCTGCAATACTTTAACATTTGTTGATCTCTCTAAATTCTTTCTTACCATCTCGCTCCCTCTTATTCCCACTCTATTTTTAAACTCCACTTAAATGTTATTCCACGCCCTAGCTATATTTTCAGAAGAAATTTCTATCTTCTCTAATAACTCCCAAATAATTTCCACTACCCATTCCTTAAATTCCTTTTTTTCAACAGATAGGTGGGAAAGGGCCACTGTCTCATTTTTATTACACTGCATTATTTCAGTTATTGCTGGCACATGATCTGAAATAGTTATTGGATGTACATCAAAACTTTCAATTAAACACACATGTTCCTGTGAAATGTGAGTTCTACCTACCTGCCCAGTGTTTGTACCTTTGGGAATAATATGCAAATTCACCCCAAGCTCCTTCTACTGAATTCACATCTTCCATGGCAAATATTTTCATAATTTTTTTCAAAAAATCTATGCTCCTTTGTTGTATTTTCCCTGAAGGGTTCCCCACATACATCTGCACTGCTTCAAATCAAATTTCAATTCCTACCTACAAGTAATATTCCCTGCTGAAAGGTTATTTCTCTCAGAATTTAAGCTCCATTATAGCAGTTTTAGGTGGAATATAAATACATACCAGTGTAATCCTCACACCTTGCCAATAGCCCCTTAGTACTACAAAACTACCATTATCATTTTTATCATCTAACACTATTGGAGCTCCTCCAGCAATTAATGTAATCCTCTTTTCCTTTGTCCCAGTTATTCCTCTGAACAACCATCATGATAGCCTTTATCAAATTCCCATGTTCAGTTTTTTGAAAATGTGACTCCTGTAGCATAGCAATTTGCACTCCACATTTTAATACAGTTCACACACTTTCTTTTGTATATATCTGCAAAACCATTTACACTTCATTCCCACCTTTTGTGTTAACAGCTTTTTTGTCAAGTATCTAGTTCCAGCGTTTGTGTGACATGTATACACTGTTTGACAGGTTGAGCTTTTATACAGTTGTTTTTTGTCATATCCATTTGAGCTTACATTACAACTTACAAAACTTTTTTATTGAAAGGCCTCAAACAAAATAAATCACTAAAACCTATTAACTTAATACTAACACAGAAAGCTATGTACATCTTCAAATACTGAAGTTTTACTCTCCTAATAGGAGCAACGGTCCCAAATGGACAATCACACACAAACTTGGATTAACCTAAAAGGAAGGTTATCCATGCTAAGATTAATGGAACAGCCTGTGCTTCCAATAAATGATTGGAAGTTTTTTTCTTATTGTTATTCATAGGTTCATAGGTTCATACTAGGCTATCTGCCCTAGGGCATTTTAAGCCTAGCCAGAGTGCGTTTGGCTTTCGCCACCCATTTTAAATGAATTTTGCTATGCCCTTTTTCAAGGTTAGTATACTGTGCCTCTAACAGTGACACAGAAGTGATACCCGGGGTAAAACTACGATCTCCCATCCAGTCATCAAGATTCCTCTTGAAGAGAGTCAATGAGGGACTCTGCCTAACCTAGACTGGGATTTTATTCCAGAGTGAAGGGAGCCTCTGGGTTATGAACCTGTCCCTCCATCATGTCCTATTTATTTCAGTGCTGAGGTTCAAGTCTCTCGAGCGCGTAGCTCGATGGGATTTGCATTTTCTGAGGTGCAGCATGTCCATTAATTCCGGGTTGGACATGGCTTTATACGTCAGGCACAGATCGCCTCTGAGCAGGCGGTATGCCATGAGTAGAGCTGGAGTTTCTTTAACCGGGCAGTATATGGCATCTGTTTGAGCCCTTTGATCCTCTTGGTGAGATACTTTTGGGGTCTTTCCAGCTGCTGCAGGTGTCTGGTAAGGTACATCCCAAAAGGGGCATTGTACTCAATTATGGGCCTGATGAGGGATGAGTAAAGAGGCACAATGACCTCCCCCTGATCTAGATGCGAATCCCTTCATGATTAGGTGGGCTATATAAAATGTTTTCTAACCACTTTGGCCACATGGTTTTCAAATGAGAGATTGCTATCAACTTGGGTCCCCAGGTCCCTAATTACTTCTTCCGTACTTAATGGATTACCACCTATGTGGTAATTTGTGGGCACTTTGCTTTTGCCAAACTATACACTTTTTGGCATTTAGCTTGAGGCCATGGCTCTGGCACCAGTTGTCTGTTTCTATGAGACCCTTTTGTAGGATGCTTGTGTTGGCTGGACAGTCGATTATGGCGCCTAGTTTGCATTCATCTGCGAACTTGGTCAGCCACAGTCCTTCTGTGTTGGCCTGTACCTCCGAGAAATATATACTAAACAAGAGAGGTCCCAGGACTGAGCCTTGTGGGACACCACTTGTAACTGGTTTGGAGTCCGACATGGCTCCAGCAATTCTAACCATGTGGGTTCTTGTCCTTGAGCCAGTTTGCAACCCATCTAGTGACATAGGGGTTTATATTTAAGCTGGTGAGCTTATCTATAATGCCCGAGTGGGGTACTGCATTGAAGGCTTTTATGAGGTCCAGGTAGGCTGTGTGGACCACCTTCCCCTTGTCAATGGCCTTGGTGACTGTTACAAAGAAATCAACCAGGTTTAAGAGGCAGGATCTGCCATTAACAAAGCCGAACTGGGTAGGATCCAGCGTCTGTAGGTCCCCAATATCTTTATTTATGAGGTCCATGATGATCCTTTCCATAGCTTTGCAGACCAAGCTAGTCAGGCTTATGGGGCGATAGTTTCCAGGATCCGTTGAGGCACCACCTTTGTGGAGAGGGTCCACTGTTGCTGTACGCCACTCTTTGGGTACATATCCTATACTAAGGCTGAGATTGAACAGTAGTTTTATGTTTGGGTTTAGCTCTTCTTGGAGTTCATGTAGGATGCAGCCCGGGACACCGTCTGGTCCCATTGATGCTGTTTTTTTTGCTTTGGAGAGGGTGGCTCTTACTTGAGCATCTGAGATGTCAGGGGGGCAGCAGTCTGCTGGGATAGATATTTGCCCTTTTGGTGGGGGGGGGGGGTTTGCGCTGAACCTGTCAGCTAGGATGTTGGCAATGTCTGTGGGTTTGGTGTATTTTTTGTCATTTTGAACTAATTCTGAGCATATCTGGGAATTCCCACCCAGGTTCCTAACATAACTAAAGAACGCCTTGTGATTATCCTGTGTCCTGTGCAATGTTTCTCTCGAAGCTGGCCTTAGACGATTTTATGAGTGCCCATAGTTTTTGCTAATACTGATCAGAGATGCCTTCCCTTTTTGGGATTTTGCTCTATCATGTAGTAGCTTCCTCCTTCTATTGTATAGTTTGTTTATGGCTGGGGTCCACCAGACAGGATGCCTGCCTTTGGAGGATTGGGTCTTGGTTTTATTTGGGATTGCATGATCCATGCATTCCTGAAGGTGTTTATAGAATGTGTTTATAAAGGATTCTGCGGTCTGGGCCGTATTTTCCACAGGCCCGGGGGCTTTGAAGGATTCCACCTCGGTTTTGAGGAGTGTGAAATTTGCTTTAGAGAAGTTTTCACTGTGGTTTTCTGGGCAGGGGGTGGGGTCGGGATGTGAATATCCAGTGAGATTAGTTTATGGTCTGATCTTACCAGTGAGGGATACACTTCTGGTCTGGAGCATAGAGGCCCCATGTTGGTGATGATCAGGTCCAGTATGTTTTCCCCTCTTGTGGGAGTGGTAACAAGTTGTTCCATAGCATCTGAGTTTATAAATTCTAGGAACCTTTGGGCTAGGCTGTTGGAGCTAGAGTAATGCTCCCAGTCTATGTTTGGGTAGTTGAAGTCGCCCAATATAATGGTGTTTGGAGAGACCTTCATATTTTCCAGTGTTCTCAGATTGGGAAAACACTTGAATGCTTTCAGAAAACATTACCTCCTAGCCACTGAAAGAAATGTTCCATTACTCTATTAGATTTTCTCCACAGAGACATGAGGACCAGATGCAGTTGCTTCTACAAACATTTATTTACTAGAGAAAAGCTTTACTATATTCAATGTTCTTTTTAATTTGCTTTCTCTTAAAACTTGTTACTAGATCAAGCCAAGAGCCTTAATCCAGTCATTCCCCTATGCAACAATGAGAAAGCACATCAATTTTCTCGTAGCCTGCTCTTTTAACCAGACTTTTTTTTTACTTTGCAGTGCCTAAATTTCTGAAAACTGAACAAGGAGAAAGACCGTTTACTTTAGTATTCCCATTACTTGGAAATAACTGAGAAAACAATACTTTATAGCATGCAGACTATATCATGCATTTTAAAAATACTACTGTTAACAAATTTTTATTTTACTTAGTTAACTCTCTCTCTCTCCTCTTCCCCTCTCCTAAGTGTTCTTCCAAACATTTATTACATGAAATACAGCAAATACTTTTCAGTCTTCAACAAATTTATCAAACTCAAAAAGTACGATATATCCAGGTTTTCTTGTTGTGTCATACTTCACAATATAATGTTTTGCAATCCCACATTTGCAAATTTTCAAGTTTAGTTTTATTCCAGTTTATTCCAGCTCCCAAATTCAGTTTCTGCTTCATTTCCAATGTACTCTCAGTTCTTCTACTCAACTCTTGTGCTTTCTTCTGCCTCTCAAGCATTTTCCATTGAAAAATTGGAAAAGTGTCATTGGTACAGTCACTCTGTGGTCTTTATTACCAGAAGAAGAATATCCTTCTGTTTCACAACCCACTTTTTGTTGGACAAACTTTTGTATTTTCTCCTTAGCATGTTCTGCATCAAAAAATCATTTTGTCCCTCAGGAAAGAATATTCTGAAGATAAATGGGTACAGCAGTTTGACTCTCACACCTGTTTCTTGACATTTCCTGATTAATGGAATACATTTACTCCTCTTCTGCCTAGTGTAAAGTGAATAATCATTTTCTACAAACCCTGTCTCCCACTTTTAGCACTTTGTCCTTCTACCACAAGTTTGTCAGAATCTATTCCTTCTGCTGGTAGGACTGCATATTTACTATTAAATGTCTAGGCTGCTTTCTTACAGCCAGGTTTGGTGCATACACAAAAATGTGTCCTTTCAATTAACAACTCTTGCTTTGGAATACCAGTCTATTTGCTTATTTGTGCTTTCACAAAAGTAATACAGTTTGTTCCCTCCAGCTTCTCTGGTAGAGCAGAAAATCTCAAGTTTTCTTTATGTGCTCTGTCCTCTAATTCCATTATTTTTTTTAAACATCTCTTCTTGAGAAGTCATATTCAGCAATAATTTTCTTCATTTTGGCTTCTGATTTATGCAGTTTTATCACCTCTTCTGGGTACCAGTTTAAAGTTTCTTCCATTTTTTCCAGCCTGTTATTCGAGTTGATATACTCCATCAGTATTTTGTTTATTTATCAGCTCTGAGTACATCTGACTATTTTTCCTCTAGGTTACTGGAAGTCACATCTTGGCACCAAAGCTGGAGCTTGCACTGCTTTTTGCTGAACAGCTGCAAAATTCTTCACAGTCAATGTTTTTACTCACCTTTTGTAATTAATTTTTTCAAGTTCTCTGAATTTTTTTTGCTAGCATTTAAGGCAGTGCACTTACTGGCCAGTTATTAAAAGCTACCCAAAAAAATACGAGTCCACTGACTCACTCTCTCTTCTGAGTTTTGTTTTCACACTGGGAGAACTGAAATTAAGGTGTTACTCAATCTGCAAGCATCTTGGAAGTCCAAGCTCTTTGTTATCTTAGTAAGGAAATGCTGTCCAAGCATATGACATACCAAAGGGGCCATTATACAATATTATGGGCCTGATGAGGAAGGGCTAGAGAAAGATGACTTATTTAGATCTGAAAGAAATGCCACTGGTGGGTAATCTGGCAAGATTAAAAGGATTTCCTTATGGTGGGTACCTGCTACGTTCTCAGGTCCCTAAAGGTACAGTCAACCTTGAATATGGAGTCACCTGTGTGGCAGGTACATAGGTGTCCAGTTTTGCCTAAGGACACAATAGTACATTTCTTGGCATTTAGTTTTAGGTTATGGTCCAGGCGGCAATTACTGCATTAGTCCCACCTGAAGAAGTTTTGCAGTCATGTACAGACTTGGTCAGCTACAGGCCTTGACATCAGAAGTAAATTCCAAAGGGATGTTGTCTTAGGAATGATCCCTGGGGGACATTACTAACAATTACACTAAAGAAAGTATACCCCTGGCATTAACAGACTAGATTGTCACTCGGCAAGTCTTCTATCCAGCAGGTTATATAGGGGTTTACATTATGTTTGATTAGCTTATCGACAATGTCAGAGTGTGGGATTGTATCAAAGGCCTTAGTCAGCTCATGAAAGGCAGTACAAACTGGTTTGCCCAAGTCTAATGCATATGTGATATGTTCAAAGAAGCCTACCAAGTTTTAAGAGGCAGGATCTGTCTTTAATACACCCAAACTGGCTTTGGTCCAGGGCATGAAGACTGTCTGTGCCATTAGGTTCCACAATTATACTTTCTACTTCTTTGTGGATAAGGCTGGTGAGGCCTATAGGACTATAAGCTTTCTGTAGCAGTAGTGGATCTTCTTTGTGGAACAGGATGACTAACAATTCTTCAATCATCTGGCATGAATCCAGTGGAGAGGCTGAGGATGAATAGGCCTAGTAGTAAATCTACCAGTCATTGTTTGGTGCTGACAAGAAGACAGCATGGGACATTATTAGGACTCATGAAGCAAGTGTCTTTGGCCTTGGAGGGAGCATGCAAGATATGCTCTGAAGTGATCAAAGGGGGTGGTATAAGTGTAATAAGAAATTGGAAAAAGTTAAGGGGAAACACTGAAGTAAAGTCAGAGCTGAATTTATCCACTAATATATTGGCCATATCCCTGGGGACAAATGTTATGCATTAAATTGGAGCACTTATACTAGGATTTCATTATAATGGGTTTGTTCCCTAAAATTGGCATTATATTTATGTCATACTGGGACAGATGCTTAGAAGCATACTTTGAGGTGGGCATATAAATAATCCACAAATGTGGCAGCATGTGACATAGAGCCATCAAGGTGGAAGAGCACTTAACCTTTCATCAGTCATCAGCTGGATTCGTTTTGCCTTACAATAGTCCCTAAAGACAGGAGGATTTTGTGATGTCAGGTTAAGTGCTACCAAACAGAGATTAGATTTCACCAGTGTGGGGTTACAGGTGATAAATTTTCATTAATACCCACATTTCAAGCTTGTTAGTCTTCTAAAGATAATAATTCTATTTGTTAACCAGGTAGGCTCACTGGACAGTCTCTATTGAGGGAAGATCTGGGAACTATGTCTAAGTGACTTGCTCAAAGTAACACAGTAGGCAAATGAGGGTTGAAGAAATCAAAACCTGTACCATAGAAACTACATCTCACAACCTTAGCTCTGCTCCAACTGCTAAACTAACCACAGTAAAGAAATACAGTGATCTCACATTCCACTACTGGTCTAACAACTGACATTTTAAAAATTCTTCCCTAAGGTCTTCCAAACAGACAAAAAGTAGTCAGGAAGAAACCTCAGAGAAAAAAAATGGAAAACATCCCTACACCGCAAAGAAAATTAACTATTAGGAAGATGAAACTATTTACGAGGAACTCTACTCAATGAGCACTTACCCCATGCAAAGGAAGTCCAACTCTGTTATATGAATTAAATCATCTCCTAACCCCTCAAAAAAGGAACAAATGGAAATACTATACATGAACAGGAAATAAAAACTACAATTGTGTACACTTACCATAAATGTACATGTTCACTGTTGCAGTCATTACACTTGGGTTATCCTGCTGGCAGGCTACCCTCAATCGGCCTGAATTCCAATGTCTAGGTCCGGCGTTGGTTGCTGTCGCCTCTTCCCTGATGTCAGTGGGCCAGGGGTATAAAAGATGCAGCAGACGCCATTTTCTTCAGTTTTTCTTGCCCCAGATGTCAGGTGCCCCCCAAAAGGGTAGGCTAAGAATATGCCAATAAAACATGCATGCACCAAAATATATATAATACCTTCAATCTACAAGCAAATACACCACATAGGTTGCATAGGTTAAAGAGCAGTGGATAACTTGCAGCAAAGAAATGGGGGATGGTGGGTGGTAACCTGGACTGCAACAGTGAATACACTCGAACATCTACATTTATGGTAAGTGTACACAACTGTACTATGTTCTTCGTGTTTCACTGTTGCAGGCATTACACTTGGGTTGAATCCCAAAGCTAAGGTTGGGAGGCTGGAGCTAAATAGCATTAGGAGCGGCTATGAGGCCATGCAGAACTGCAGTGGCAAAGCCTGCCCTGGATTTAGAGTAGAGTGGTAAATGATAGTGCTTTGTAAAGGTGTGCACTGAACACCAGGTAGCAGCCTCTAAAATGTCTTTGGTTGGTACTCCCCTGAAGAAGGCTGCTGAAGTGGCTGCTGCTCTGGTTGAATGTGGCCTAATGCCCTTAGGCACTAGCTTGCCATGTTGTGAATAGCAGAAACAAATGCAGTGGCCTATCCACTTTGAAATAGTCTGCTTTGAGATGGCCTTTCCTTGTGATCCTGCAGCATATGCCACTAGTAGTTGCTCTTTCTGAAAGCTTTGGTTCTGTTCAAGTAGAAGCGTAGTTGTCTGTGTATGTCCAAAGAATGCAGAATTCTCTCCCCCCTTATTCTGTGGGTTTAGATAAAAAGTAGGCAGATGAATAGTTTGGTTAAGGGCCACACTGGACACTACCTTAGGCATAAATGTCGGGTTTGTCCTCAGAAAAACCCTGTCTGGAAAAAAAATGTTAAAAGGTTCCACAGCCATGAGTGCCTGTAGCTCTGAGACTCGTCTTGCAGAGGTTATTGCTAGGAGCAGAGCTGTTTTCCAAGATAAAAACTTCATATCAGCTGTAGCAGCTGGCTCAAAAGGAGGTCGGGCGAGTTTTTCCAAAACATAATTGAGGTCCCATGCAGGTATTGGTGATCTCCTTGGAGGCCTTAAGTTTTTGACTCCTCTGAGGTACTGCCTTAACAAGGGATGAGAAATGATTGGTGGCTCTGTATTGTAATGAGCCGAAATGGCAGAGGCATGAATTTTAATTGATGAAAAGGATAGGCCTTTGTCCAGCATCTCAGTTAAGTATTGCAAAATCTGAGGAATATTTGGTACAGCTGTGTCAATTCCTTGTGCCTGGTTCCAAGCACAGAATCTCTCATTTTCCAGCGTAAGATTTTCTGGTACTAGGCCTTCTGGCCTCCAAAATGACATCCATTACAGCTTTAGTGAGAGGCGCGTTTTGTATCACTACATTATCTGCCATGCTGCCAGATTTAAGGTCTTTAATTGGCTGTGCAGGATCTGATTGTTTTGTTGGGATAGTAGATGAGGTATTTGAGGCAAGGTCCAAGCCGGGCATTGAGACAAGTTCCTTAGAATTGGGTACCAGTGCTGGCGGGGTCAGTCTGGGGCAATCAGTATCATCTTTGGCTTCTCTTGTCTGACCTTTAGGACTACCTTGGGGCGGATTGGCAGTGGAGGAAAGGCATATACTGTTAAGCTATTCCAGCTGAAAGACAGGGCGTCCACTTTCCATGCTTGTCTGTGATAAGTCCTTGTGCAGAATCTTTTTAGTTGGTAGTTGTGAGGAGAGACAAATAGATCTATATCCTGGCATCCCCATTTCCTTGTTATCATGCTGAAGACTTGTGGATCCAATTTCCACTCATGGGGATCCATGAGATTTCTGCTTATAGTTCGTCTGTCAGAGTATTTATCTTTCCTGGCAGGAATTGTGCCTGCAGATGTACTTGGTAAGTTAATGCTGTGTCCCACAAAGTCATGGCTAGTCTGCAAAGGGGGTAAGAATGAGTGCCTCCCCACTTGTTTATATACCACATGACCATGGTGTTGTCTGTCTTTATCAGTAGTTGTCCCAGATGAAGTAGGTCCTTGAAGGCTGTCAGGGCATTCTGAATAGCTAGTATCTCTTTTTGATTGATATGTAGATGCATTTGGTTTGCAGACCATGTGCCTTGAATACATCTTCCTGCCATGTGGGCCCCCCAGGCATAATCTGATGCATCCGTTGTTAATGTCTGCCTGGCTGGGGGTAAAGTGAATGGCTGTCCCTTGTTCTGGTGACAAGCCTTCGCCCACCAATGAAACTCCTGTTGCCAGCAGGGAATGAGGGTAATTATTGTTTCCAGGCTGTGGCAATGTTGAGTTAAAACACTTTTTAGGTACCATTAAAGTTTCCTTGGATGCAGTCTCGCATATGGAATTACTAGAATGCAGGATGCCATGAAGCCCAAAGCCTGCAGAATTTTTCTTGCAGATAACTGGGCCTTTGTTGCCAACAGTTTGAAATAGGTAGTCAGTTGCCTTTGTTTGTCTGGCGTGAGATAAGCCATCTGGACAGTTGTATTTAAGCTTGCACCCAGGAATATTATCTCTTGAGAGGGTCTAGTTTGGATTTCTTTTTGTTGACTGTGTACCCTAGGCCTGTTAGAACTCTCTTTACAAATGTCAGATGCTGTAGTAGAATGTCCTTGTTCTCTGCTTGAATGAGGCAGTCGTCCAAGTAAGGATATATTTGTATTCCTCATTGTCTGCAGAATGCAATTACTGCTGCCAGGCACTTTGTGAAGACCCTGGGCGCAGTAGATAAGCCAAGGGGCAGTGCAGAGAATTGGTACTGCAATGAGCCAACTTTGAATCTGAGGTATCTTCTGCATGTTTGTCTGATTGGGACATGCAGGTATGCCTGTTTTAGGTCTAAAGTCACAAGCCAAGCCTTCTTGCTCAGCATGGGCAGAAGTTGCTGTAGAGTCAACATTTTGAATTTTGGTATATCCAGAAATGTGTTTAGAATAGATAGGTCCAGTATTGGTACCAAGAACAGCCTCGAATAAAATCCTTGTCCCTGCTCTTGCTCTGGTGCTTGTTGAATGGCCCTCATGTCCATGAGGGATGAGACTTGCTTTTGTGCCTCTGCCCACCGATGTTTTGGCAGGTCTGGCCAACCGTTTGTCTTTGGCAGGGTATGGAAGTGAAACGTGTAGCCTTCGGGGTTATTATGTGTCAGTTTTGAGAAAAAAGTGCTATTCTTCCCCCTAAAGGTGCTGCCAGAAGATAAGTGCTTGGTGCAGGCAGGGGGAAGTCATTGGGACCGTTTCCTGTATGGTTGTGATTTGTCTTCTCCACTTTTGGTGGTAGAAGCACCCCATTGTTTAGACCTGTACGAACCTTGGGGCTGGGATCTGCCTCTTGGGCGTCTGTATCTGCCCCTTTGTGGTCTGTCTGACACTGGAAAGGACCAATTCTTTGTAGGCCAGTGTCTGCTAAATCTTGGAGGCTGAACCTGTAAGAAATCCTTAACCGTTTGCATAGATTTAGCTTTGTCCTCCATTTTCTTTAACACCTCTTCTGCTTTAACACCAAACAAAGTATCATGCTGTAAAAGGGCATCTAATAATTTTGCTTCGACATGATCAGGCAGACTTTGTTCCTTTAACCAAGCATGCCTCCTGATGACAGGACCAGTAACAGCGGCTCTGCAGGAGGCCTCCAAAGCATCAAAACCACATTGCAAAGTATGCTTTCCAACTTGTTCAGCTGCATGCAATAAATCCTACATGTCTTTGTTTTCTGCATATTCAGAATTTGTCAACATTTTCTGTTTAAGCAGTGACATAATATATTGCTGATATTTGAGCATATGAAACTGACAATTTAAAGCCCTTACAGCCAAGGTAGCGGAAGTGTAAATCTTTTTTTTCCCCATCTGTCCAAGGCCCTAGAATCCACGTCAGAGGGGGTAGGGTTTTTTTGCAGCGGAAGCCTTGACCCCTTTGGGACCCTGAGAGATAGTTTCTGGGTCAGCAGCAGGGTTTTTGAAAAGGAATTTATGAGAGTTAGGAACCCTGTAGTACCTGTCCGGCTTAACAGGAGCTGGAGGTAAGGAGTCAGGGGTCAGACTGGCCTCTGAAAATACATCATCAACAATGTCTAACACAGGTGGAATAGCTAGGGGCCTGTGTCGTGGTAGTAAAAGGAAGCCTCTGCGCCTTTTCTTAGATTCTGAAAAAATCTTGGCTCTCCCAGTGGAAATGCTCCCTCATGGTATGCAAGGTTTCCCCAAAAGAGTAATCCTCAGGAGGAGACGCTGAAGGGATAGATTCTTCAGCATCAGAATCCTCATAGGGAGGAAGAGAGTATTCCTGATCAGAAGAGGAATCAGATGAAATGGAAATCTGATCTGAAGATTCATATTCTGTCTCTTGCCTAGGCCTTTTATCAGGAGGGGGATGAGAACCCCTGATCAAAGCAATTAAGTCTTCGAACATTTTGAGCATCTGATTATTGGGCATGGAGGCTTGTCCATGAGGCTGTTGTACTTGTTTCTTTGTCTTTAAGAGTGCTTTAGTCTTTGCCTTTGAAGCTGAAGTGGTTTTAATGTATAATTGAGTTGGTCTGAAAACACCCTCAGAAGCAGATGCCTGCTCAGCAGCTCCGGACCCATCTGAGGGAATAGTCTCCGAAGGCCCAATACCTTGACCTTCCAGCGGCCTAGGTGACTTCACGTGGGAGTCGGTAGCGGCCTGCGGGTCTAAAGTAGTGGACATCAGGGGCTGCGAAGGCACCTCACTGAGAACCTGTGAACCATCGACTGGCTTAGAAGAAGCCTCATCAGTTTTGGACCTCGGATGCCTGTCCTTTTCTTTACGTTTCTTGTGAATTCCGGTAGTCAGATGGCTATCCGATGACATGGTATAATTAAATCTTCTTCCAAAATAGTGTAATGCAAAATCGTACCGACGCTTAATAGTGCATTGGTTAAATCTAGCACAAAACCGACAACTAGCAACGTCGTGGTCACGGCCTAGGCAAGGAACACAGTAAGAATGAAAGTCCTTACGAGGTATTTGCTTCCCACAAGAAATAAAATTATTAACTTTTTCTGACATCGGTCTGGAGCAAGAAAAAAGTTTTCCCAACGGGGTACTTAGCTTTTAATGAAGACTTTGGATCTGAAATTCGAACATGAAAATCTCAGGAGTCGGCCGACTGGCACTTGCGAACTGCTTATGCTTCGGGCACCACGCAGCAAGAAAGACTGAAGAAAATGGCATCAGCTGCATGTTTTATACCCCTGGTGCACTGACGTCAGGGAAGACACGATAGCAACCGACGCCGGACCTAGACTTTGGAATTCAGACCGACTGAGGGTAGCCTGCCAGCAGGATAACCCAAGTGTAATGACTGCAACAGTGAAACACGAAGAGCATCCACAGTAACAGAATGTGCAAGAAAAATTCATCTGCCAAGAGAAGTAAACCTCTGAATATGACAGAGGATGACAACAAAAGGCTGAATTAGTATAAGTTGCCTGGTTAGTTCCCGTTTCTGAACTACAAACAGAACTGAAAACTGCGTCCCTCCCTTAATGAAAAATCTTACTTAACAGAAGAGAAACTATTTTATAGGTGTATAGGATCATAGGAGATTACTAGACTACAGACTTAATAGCCCTTACACGCCTAGTCAGTACAACCTGATTTGCCTAACATATGGCCCCTTTGGGCAAGAAGATGGCATGGGTTTATACCTATATCGTGAGGATCTTATAGACTGCCCCTGTCCATAAGAGACACAGGCTCTCCCCCCCAGATGTGAATTTGTGATATCCCATCTATTGATTCAAAATGCATTAAAAGAGGGCCAGGGAAGGGCCGTGCTTAACATGAATAGGAAGCCTGCTCCAAAGAAGGGGCAATCTTGAGACACACATCTATCTCTGCAGCATGTTCCGTTTGACTCGCAGACCAAATGTAGATCCCTTGATCAGGTGACCTTTGTGCTGTCTGACTTGCAGATGTGTAGCAGCTCTATCAGGGTTGGAGTTGTGAAT
This sequence comes from Protopterus annectens, assembly GCF_019279795.1. Taxonomy (NCBI): domain Eukaryota; kingdom Metazoa; phylum Chordata; order Ceratodontiformes; family Protopteridae; genus Protopterus; species Protopterus annectens. The sequence goes on along the minus strand of NC_056735.1, from coordinate 1,384,107,567 downwards.
GCCTTGTAGGCCAGGCATAGTCACCCCTTAATAGCAAGACAGAGTAAAGGGATAGAGTTTTAGTCTATCTGCATAGGACATGTTGTTTACACCCTGTATTTTCTTTGTGAGGAACCTCTGAGTTCACCAACTGCTGTTAAGTGTCTAGTCAACTACATGCCAAATGACGCATTGTCCTTGGAGCTGGATGCCATACTTTACTTATAAGTTGTGCCATATAAAACACCTTCCTCACCACTGTGGATACATGGTAGGCAAAGTTCAGACTACTATCTGTGTACTCAGATTTCTCACCTCTGAATCTACTCTTATGGGTGCGCTACTGATGTTGTAATTCGCAGGAGTTTTCCCAAAGGGTATGATAATACATTTTTTCATTAAGTTTTAGGCCACTGTTCTTGCACCAATTATATGCCTGATCTAGACCATCCTGAAGGATATCCCCTTCACTGGGGGATTCAATAATTACCCCCACCTTGCAGTTGTTGGCAAACTGTCATTCAGAGGCCGCCTGCACCAGCCTTGAATTCAGAGGAGTACAATCTGAACAGGAGTGGTCCTAAACACTGAGCCCTGTGGCACACCACTAGTAACTGGCCTCTTGCTGGCTCTGAATTCATCCACTTTAACCACATGTCCTGTCTGTGAGCTGATTGGCTATTCATCTGGTGACACAGGGATTTATGCCCAGTTTTGTGAGTTTATTTATAATACCTGAATGGGGAATGATGTCAAATGCCTTGGCCAGGTCGAGGTAGGTGGTAGGTACTGTTTTACCCTCATTCATAGCCTTAATGATTTTCTCAAAGAAATCCATCAAATTCAGTAGGCATGACCTGTCCTTGACAAAGCTGAATTGGGTCAGGTCTATTGTTTTCAGGTTGCCTAGGTCATTGTCATCAGGTGCATAATTATTCTTTTCATGGCCTTACATTAAGACTAATTAAACGTATGGGTCTGCAATTTCCTGGGTCAGTAGATGGTCTCTATGCAGAGGTATGACCACTGCTGCTCTCTACTCTACTGGGACAAAGCTATGTCAGGCACCTGTGGTTAAATAGAGATCCTAATGGACCTGACAGGTCCTGATTTAAGCTGTTTAACAGGCAATCTGGTATATCATCAGGCCCCACTGAAGCCATGCTTTTAGCTTCAGAGAGTGCAATGGCAAACTGTTCTTTGGTGATAATTGGTAGTGGAGGTATTTCTTGAGGAGAACTGGGGGTGATATATGGAAGTAAAACTTGAGCTAAATTTGTCAGCCAGCAGATTTGTTACATCTTCTGGTTGGAGTATAGGTGATGCCATTTAGAACTAATTCTACACATTGTCCAGTACTGACCTTAAATGCAGACATAACTGAAAAATGCCTTACAGCTACCCTTAGCTTTGGAGGCTATTCTTACCTCATAGTAAGCTTTCAGAGACTTGCCTAGCTCCCTCATTCTCGTATTTGGACTAATGAGGGACTTTTGCTCTGCTGTGTGCATTCCCCTCTTTCTTCTTGACAGGATTTTACTTCTTTTGTTGTACAACCTAACAGTACCAGGGGTACACCAGGGTTGGCTTGTTTTTGAGGTTTGATCTGGGTTTATTTATGTCGGGTACTGCCATTTCTATGCAGTTGTTTATATGGTTGTACAGGGCTTTTGTGTTCACCTCTGCATAAGTTTCTGTGTTTTCTGGAATTAGGGGAGCTTGGAAACTAGCTACACCATCTTAAAGCTTTGGTGGTTAGGTGATGGGACTAGTTTTGTCTTTATTTCAAAGGAGATCACTTTGTGATCTGATTCTACCAGTCAGGACATCACATTTGGGGGCTGCAGCATTCTCCCATATTTGTGAGTATCAGATCACTAAGCCCTGTGGCATACCACTAGTAACTGGCCTCTTGCTGGCACTGCACTCCCATACTTTTGAGTACCACATCTAGGATATTTGGTTCCCCTAGTGGGAGTGCAGGCGGTAAATTCAAATGTCCTGGATCAGCCAAAGTCAAGAAATCTTTGGGCCTGCATGTTGGTGGTCATGCATGCCTCCCAATTAATAGAGGAGTAATTAAAATCACCCATGCGTATAGTACTGGGTTTGATGGAGTGTGACTCTAGTATTTTCAGGTAGGATGTATGGGTTTCACTGTTCATGGCGGTGGACCTGTAACTAGCAAGAATATGGTAATGGAGTTTTCCCATGGTTAGCTGGACATGGAATAGCTCAAACATGTCATATTGTTTGACTAACCCTGAGGTGTGCTTAACCACAAATGTAGACAGGTACACCTCCACTTTTTGCTCCTTCATGTTCAGTGAGTGGTTGGAATGTATGAAAGATGTTACAGCTATGCACTGCCAGAGTGATTTCCATAGCTTTGAGCCATGTTTCAGTAACGGCACAGATATCAGTAATCTCCAAAGTCAGTAGAGCTTCTAGGGAGTGCAGCTTCTTGTTGAGACTCCTAGCACTATCAGTAACACTTTTAGCTAGTCTTGAGAAAGTTTAGTTATGTTGGAAGGTTTGTTTGGCAAATGCCTAAAAAGGTACTACAGGGGAGTATAATGTTTTGGTCAATATCCAAAAGCATACAGGTAGCAGGTGTAGACTATCCCTGGCAAAGCAGCATGGCCTGACAACCATGTCCTCCCAGGCTGACAAGTATCGGATCCCTTTGGAATGGCAGCAGTAGATAAGCCAATCATTGGAGATGGTAGAATGCTGCTCAGTGCTAGGCTTATACCTGCCTGTGGCACATTCTGAGAACTTAATCATGTCTCTCTTCATATAGTCCAAGGAGATATGTCTCAGGTCATTCACGTCCACATAAAGTATGACAGAGTCATACAGGTACATAGGGATAAGTGACCTGAGTGCTTGTGATCTGGCAGATCCTGGTCCCTGATGAGCAACTAACTGTAACCTCCTCCTTATCCAGTCTGCTAAGAGGGACATCTGTGTGTCTCACAGTGGTGTCTCCTATGACTAGAATATTGAGTTAAGGAGTGTTCCACCTTATGGGCTTGGTAGTTAAGACACAATGAGATATGGCTGTGATGGGAATTGTCTGTGTGCGTGCAACATTTCTGAGTGCACCTGAGAGGCCTTTGAGGTTGGGTGATCATCGTGGGCACCTCTGCATATGTAAGCAAGAAAATGTAATACTGCTACTTATTGGTAGAAGTTCATGCCAAAACACGCACCCCGAAGTGCTGAGCTTTTTTTTTCCCTCAGTTTAATTGCAAACCGGAGTATACTGGGATTCCAAGCAAAAAGTGTGCCAGCAAAATTTAGGATTATTTGAACAGTACAATGAATAGGGCCCATCAGCACTACAGCAAAAATAATGGGGTGACAAAGGCTCAAAGACAGGTACAGATTTTAAATATTGCTCCTATCCATTAAGAAAGTTGCTAAAATAACAAATTTTGCATTAGCATTAATTTTTGAAAGCTATGAAGTCTGAAACTGAAAGGTCTGTCACTGATTGACTGTAATCCTCATGCATACCTCTCAACACTCTTAGCACAAGAAATCTGGACAAAGACTGACATAACGGAGAGACAAAGGCCCAAAAAATATGAACATATTTTAAATACTGCTTTTCTAAACTTAGAAAGTTGATAGAACAGGATTTGCCTTGACAGTTTTTATTTATTTTTTTTTATTTATTTAACATTTGTTGACCGGGAAAGTCCGACTAGGTTCCACAGATCCTGTTTTCAGCGGAGGCCTGTGGAGAAACACTCCAGAAGCATGTCTTTAGAATGTGGGAGGAAACCTGAGTACCTGGAGGAAACCCACGCGAATGCAGGGAGAACATGCAAACTCCACACAGAAAGCACCCCAGCCGAGAATCAATTCGGAGAACCTCTTGTTGTGAGACGACAGCATTAACCACTGCACCGCCCTGGGGTGACATGCATTTTTCTAAAGAATATGAAGTCAGAAACTCAAATGTATGTCGTCATTTAGTGACTTCAATCCTTGTATCATCCCAGTGATTTGCTAAAAAAACATAGATTTTATGTGAAACGGCAAAAAATATGAGGCAAAAAAAGCTGTTTCAGTTGAGAGGTATGCTGCCCAGTATCACAATTCCTAAAGGAGAGGCAGCGAGTAAGTGGTGGCCCTAGAGGTGGACATTTAGCCATAAATCTCCTTTGGCTGTAGCTTTTGCTGTAAGTGTATCAAAAATGTCAACCCACATTAGGGAAGGCATTGTGATCCCTAGTTATCAATTCCCCTGATACCAGGGAGGGGATTAGGCCAAAATATGCAAGACCTTGTTGCCAGGATGGTAGTGAAGGCCCAAAACACAAGTATGAATGCCTGTATGACAGTCTCTCCCACATGCCGGTCACCCGCACCACGGAATATCCAGAACAGAGGAACAAATGGGAATAGCTAACAGGAGGCGGCTTGACAGCTGACAGATATAGTGGGGAAAGAAGCACATAAAAACTGTTGTGGTGACAGCCCATCACAGGATGCGCATACATATGCACTCACAAGGGCACATGCAAAAGAGCAATTCACAGCATCACAAACTCAGCTACAGCATGTCTTTGGAATGTGCTAGAAAAACACAGCACCTTGTTAAAACCCAACAGCACACAGAGGCAGCATCTGCAGACTGCACAAACGGAACTGCAGCAGAGAAAAAGAGACAGCAACAGAACGCAAAAATGTCTGTTCTTCCGCCTAATAATAAAAGAACAGTACCCATAAATCATGGGAGCTATGTCATGTGACCCATGCCAGCATTCTCTCTATCTATATCTAGAAAAATGCTAACTTCCACAGTCCCCAAGTAAAATGAAATTAAAAGATAATGTGTGACATTTATTTATTTATTTATTTACTCCAGTTTGATTACCGGGGAAGTCCACTGGGTCAACATGACCCATTTTCAGTGGAGGCCCGGAGAGAAAAGGTCCGAAAATGCATAAAAAAATATTACATACAGGATTTCAACACAATCAAGAATTTAGAAAACATTAAACAGTTTGCAGAATACGATTTCAAGGAATACAGGACAGTATGAGAGTACAATTCATACTGAAATTGATTAAAATATTGTTTTTTTACATTAAGTTATGATTATTACATTTGCATAATATAGCAGCAATTCTTAGAGATTTCCTAAAAGATGGTTAAGGTTGTAGGAAGGAGAAATAGTGGTAGCGCTTTGAGTGAAAGTATTAGAGATAGAAATTAGTGCTCAATATTTACATGTTTTGTTGAGCAGGTATAGTTATGGGAGTAGAAGGATTGTGTAGTATTTACAAGTTTTGTTGAGCAAGTATAGCTGTAGGAGTAGCAGGATTAGGTAGTATTTACCAGTTACCAGTTTTGGTGAGCAAATCTAGCTCTAGGGGTAGAAGTAGTTAAGTAGCGGGATAAAGCTGCAGGAGATTGCAGGGAGATATAGATATAGTTGTAGGAGATTGCAGGGAGAGATAGATATAGTTGTAGGAATATGTCTATAGGAGGAGGATAGGGTAAATGTATCAGAATGAGGAGACTCTTACACTAGAAGTGGTCCCAGATTAAGTAGGAAGGAGGCAGGGGCATTTCCGTTTAGTAAACAGGTGTTTGAAAAGTAGGGCCTTGAAATTTTCAGTGTTTGGGGTAGTTCTTAGTGGGGAAGGGACATTAAAAACCTTCACTGTTAGTAACTGTGTGCAAAGCTCCTAAGATGTATCTATGCTCAAACAGGGACAGAGTAATTCAAAGCTCTACTACTCCCACCTTAGTTTCTCTAGATTTACAGATATGGGGAACAACAGTACTACACTTCAAAATAACTTGTGAAATGGGCCCAAAATATGGTTGGATTTTCATAATATGCCCAGAGGGAAGGCATAACAGATAAATACTGCAGTGGTTTAAACACTGTAGGAACCTGGCAGAGAGGAATGGGAGTTGGAAGCAGAAGCCAGCTGTCCATCTGGGGGGATGGAATGGATGCAGTACTATCCTATGGCTTGAGTACACCTTACTAAATATCCAAAAGCAGACTCAGATCACAGGGACCTAGAGGAAGCTCTACATCTACCAGGTGGGTACACACTAACAGGGTTACAGTTGTGAAGATGCAGACACTAGCACTGTGAGCCCAACTGAGAAAATACTGCACTTTGCTTGGTATCTTCTCAGACACAGAGGACTGTAAGGCATAAGAAAAATATCTGACTCCCCTGTATCTGATGGCTGGCATTTGATTTTCATTGCCAATCACCTGTACAAAGGTAATTACAGGAAATTATTATTCTTGCAAAACAGCTCCTTGCCCCAAGGAATGATGTGGGCTGCCAATTACAAGTGATATGTGATATGAAGCAAAGGAAAGCTTCAATGGCAGTGACAGCTTGTGACTTAAAATCAGGGAATGGTGGAGTTAAACTACAGCAATTCACATAATTGTGATCAGACAGCTGGGGTCAGTCACTTTCATCCACAGACTGCTTCAGTTCCCACTCAGTATAGCCCACTTTGAGTGCATATACCTCAGATGTCCAATTATGAATAAAAATGGTCACAATAATTGGTTTGTTTTACACACTATTCCTGTTGAACTAGATAAACTATTTAGCCATGATCAAATGGGAGACGACACTGGCCAGTGTCATCCAGAGACTAACTTTACCCACTGATTATAGCCACTTATTAGCATTGTTGACTCACAGCAAGAGGTTCTCCCGTTCGATTCTTGGCTGGAGTGCGGGGAGTGCCTTCTGTGTGGAGTCTGCATGTCCTCCCCGCCATCCAGTTGAGTTCCGAAAGACATGCGTGAATGGGTGTGCCTTCGTTGAAGGTTGGGCATCGACCTGGCAACTCGGCACAGTAAAAATCTACTGCCAATCATTAGAGGACCAGAATTCCGCTGTGGCGACCCCTAACTGGGAAAAGCCGAAAGACAAACAACAACAACAACATTGATCGTATACTTTTCAGATGTCTGATGTTGATCAAATAAATACATACGTGATTACCAGAGTGATGCATTTCAGCTTACTGCAGTCAGACGCGTACAATACATGCCACAGTGATTCTTCCTGCATATACAAACACATACAGCTGTGCCCACCAATTACAGCCACTTCATTGACATTACACATCTATGATTTCACACAGTGATTTAATAAACTGCATTACATTAATGCACACTGGCCACAGTAATTCATTTTAGCTCACTGTGTCAGAAGCACTAAAAATGCAAACATGCACACAAAATATCCACATGCCATAACAAAAGTTTTGCAGGAAGGCTAACAGTAGCAACACTGAAGAGAACACCACTAGTCAAATCAGTTAACAGATCACACAGCAGAGCAGAAGTAAAGGTATTTTCCCCATTCTCACAACTGTAAGTCTGTCCACAACTCAGGCTCTCACTTTCATCCAGGCTGCATACTGCCCGAGCCAATGGGAAACAGGTGCTCACTGCTTTGTCTAATAGTCCAAAATCCACCCCCCCACAGATGCACCATTTCTGCACATCCCAAAATGGGAAAAGTATAAACAACTTGTTCTCTCATCTGATTTAAAAAGTATAAACCCCATGTAAGCTATTTAAAAAAAAAAAAAAAAATTAGAACACACATGTACAGAACAAGAAGTCACAAAACAGAATGTCGGCTAGTTTGAAAGTTAAAACAGAAAACATTTTATTTGTGAGGGAATGCATCTCAACAGGCAGTACTACAAAACCTACTAGGTTAACTGGGAGGGTAGGTACTCAGACCTGCAGTAGTAGTAAATTAAAAAAATTGAAGACTGGCCAATACCCAAAAGAATCCAAAGTTAAATTGTGACTCTGTAAAAGAAACAAAGCAGTAGCACAAAAAAAATACAATTGAGAAACTCAGGCAGCAGTTTCTCTAAATAAATGGGCTACAGCAAAATGGGGTCCATGGTCCAGGGAACACAGCTGTTCAATAAGGACTGTATGGTTACTGATCTCCCATCCTGAAGTAAAGGAGAGAAAAAAAAACTGTTTTGCTATAATCCTCATTCTCATAAGGTAGAATCAAAGCGTGATGTAGATGAGCTGCAAACCTGTAATCTGAGATTTTTTGGGAAAAGAAGCAGGAAACAAAAACTGGTTTAGAGATAAAAATAGCTCATAAGAAAGTGGGGCATTTTTCTTGATCTCTATCAAACTCTACAAGAAAATAACTCTATCAGACTTCAGACAAAACCCCTTATACAACACTATGTAAAATATGTCTGACATATTCTGTCTTTGGTAGCCATAGTAAAGTACAGTTTTGTACCTGCCATAAATGTAGATGTTCGAGTGTACACCCTGCTGCAGTCATCACACTTAGGTTATCCTGTCGTCAGGCGGTCCCGCAGTCGGCCAGAATTCCAAAGTCTTGGTCCAGCGTCGGTTGCTGTCGCTTCTTCCCTGACGTCAGTGTGCCAGGGGTATATATAATGCATCCAACGCCATTTTCTTCAGTTTTTCTTGCCCCAGATGTCAGGTGCCCACAAAAAGGTGGTCAGTAATTAGTACCAAATTAAGTAATTTTTGCACAAACACAAAATCCCTCCAGCTATAAGCAAATACATCAGGAATGTATTGTAGAGATTTAGCCAGTTAGATCAGAGGGGATGGAGGGAGGATAACCTGGACTGCAGCAGGGTGTACACTCGAACATCTACATTTATGGTAGGTACAAAACTGTACTATGTTCATCGTGTTACTCTGCTGCAGTCATCACACTTGGGTAGAATCCCAAAGCCAAGGATGGGTGGAGGAGTTATAGAGGGTTAGAGGAGGCTAGAAGGCCCTGCAGAACTGCAGTGGCGAAACCAGCCCTAGTCTCAGAGTAAAGTGGTAAGTGATAGTGTTTGGTAAAGGTGTTTACTGAACTCCAAGTTGCAGCTTCCAAAATCTCCTTGGTTGGAACCCCCGAGGAAGGCTATAGCTGTTGCCCTGGTAGAGTGGGGCCAAATTGTATCAGGGACTGGTTTTCCATGATGGGAATAGCAAAAACGAATGCAATGTCCTATCCATTTGGAAATGGTTTGTTTTGATATAGCCTTCCCTTGTGAAGCTGTAGCATAGGATACAAAGGGCTGGTCAGATTTTCTGAAAGACTTAGTTTTATCCAAGTAGTAATGAAGTTGCCTGTGAATGTCCAAGGAATGCAGGAGTCTTTCTCCTTTGTTCTGTGGATTTGGGAAGAAGGTGGGTAAATGGATGGTTTGATTTAAAGCCACACTGGAAACCACCTTAGGCATGAAGGAAGGATTAGTTCGTAGAGAAACTCTGTCTTGATGGAAAATGAGGAAAGGTTCCACTGCCACTAGTGCCTGCAGCTCTGAGACTCTTCTAGCTGAAGTTATTGCTAGCAGCAGGGCAGTCTTCCATGATAGGAACTGTACACAGCTGGTTCAAAGAGGTAGCGTAAGTTTTTCCAGAACAAAATTGAGGTCCCATGTTGGTGTAGGTGCTCTCCTGGGGGGGCCTAATGTTTTTTGCCCCTCTGAGGAACTGTCTTAGAAGTGGATGTGAAAATAAGGGTGGATCCGTGTTGTAGTGGGCTGAAATAGCTGATGCATGGATATTAATGGAAGAAAAAGAAAGTCCTTTGTGCAACATCTCAGTTAAATACTGTAGAATCTGAGGCATGTGAGGCTGAAGTGCGTTTTGGCCTTTAGCTTGGTTCCAGGCACAAAACCTTTTCCATTTGTCCGAATACGTCTTCCTGGAGCTGGGCCTCCTAGCTTCCAGAATAACATCCATAACTGTTTGGGAAAGAGGAGCTGGCTGGATGCTTAGGCGATTTGCCATGCAGCCAGATTTAAGGTTTTGAGCTGGCTGTGAAGAATCTGCTTGTTTTGCTGTGTGAGCAAATGGGCAATTTGTGGTAAAATCCAAGGTGGGCCCTGGGCCATATTCCTCAATAGTGGGTACCAGTGCTGGCGTGGCCAGTCTGGGGCTATGAGTATCAGTCGTGGTCTCTCCTTTCTGACTTTCAGAAGCACCTTTGTGAGGAGAGGCAATGGAGGGAAGGCATATACTGTCAGGTTTTTCCAACTGAAGGAGAGTGCGTCCACTTTCCAAGCTTGATGGTGAAGTGTCCTTGTACAAAATTTTGTTAGTTGATAGTTTTGAGGACTGGCAAACAGGTCTATATCTGGAAGGCCCCATTTTTGAGTTATCATTGCAAATACTTGTGGATCCAGTTTCCACTCGTGGGGATCCATGATGTTTCTGCTGAGGTCGTCTGCCAATGTGTTCTTTTTTCCTGGCAGAAATTGAGCTTGTAACTGAACTTGGTAAGCCAGAGCTGTGTTCCACAAGGTCATTGCTTGCCTGCACAGAGGGTAGGAGTGTGTACCCCCTTGTTTGTTTATGTATCACATTACTGTGGTTGTCCATCCTTATTGTAAGTTGTCCTGGATGTAATAGATTCTTTAAGGCTGTCAGAGCATTCTGTACAGCTAGCATCTCTTTTTGATTGATGTGCAGATTCCTTTGATCTGCAGTCCATACGCCTTGAACGCACTGTCCTGCCATGTGTGCCCCCCAGGCGTAGTCCGATGCATTTGTTGTCATAGTTTGCCTGGCTGGGGGCAAGGTGAAAGGCTGACCCTTGTTGAGGTGACATGCCTGTGACCACCATAGAAACTCCTGTTGTAGCAGGGAATGAGAGATATCATTGTGTCCAAGCTCTGGCTGTGTTGAGACCATACGCTTTTTAGGCACCACTGTAATTTCCTCATATGCAGCTTTGCAAATGGTATTAGTAGTATGCAAGATGCCATGAAGCCCAAGGCCTGCAGAATTTTTCTTGCACGTAGTTGGGTCTTTGTTGCCATTGTTTTAAAATACTGAGTCAGTTGTAGTTGTTTGTCTGGCGTCAGATAAGCCTTCTGGGCTGTTGTATTCAAGCTGGCACCCAGGAATGTCATATTTTGTGAGGGTACTAGTTTTGATTTGTTTTCGTTTACTGTGTACCCCAGGCAACTTAGAAGATGTTTTACAAAAGCCAGATGTTGTAAGAGGATGTCCTTGCTTTCTGCTTGGATGAGGCAGTCGTCCAGGTATGGGTATATTTGAATTCCTCTTTGTCTGCAGTATGCAATTACTGGTGCCAGGCATTTTGTGAAGACCCTGGGCGCAGTAGATAAACCAAAGGGCAGTGCAAAGAATTGGTAATGGGTTGAACCTGCAATGAAACGGAGGTATCTTCTGCAACTTTGTCTGATAGGGACATGCAGGTATGCCTCCTTGAGGTCCAACGTTACTAGCCATGCTTTCTTGCCCAACATGGGAAGAAGCTGCTGTAGTGTTAGCATCTTGAATTTGGGTACTTGTAAGAAGGTGTTTAGAACTGAAAGGTCCAGAATTGGTCTCCAGGCATTGTCCTTTCTGGGAACTAGAAAGAGTCTTGAGTAAAATCCTTGGCCTTGCTCTCGAGTAGGTACCAGTTGAATGGCTCTCATGTCCATGAGAGCTGTAATTTGCTTTTGTGCCTCTGCCCATTGATTTTGTGGCAGGTTTGGCATTCCTCTTTTCAATGGCAAGGTGTGAAAATGGAATCTGTATCCTCGTGAAATTATGTCTAGGACCCATTTGTCCTTTGTGACAATGTGCCAGTTGTCTGAAAAAAGTGCGAGTTTTCCTCCCAAGGGGGCTGCCAGGAGAGTGTTGCTTGGTCAGATGAGGTGCAAGTCATTGAGTTTGCATTCTGGTAGTTTGGGACCTGTCTTCTCCTCCCTTCTGTGTTGCAGTGCCGCATTGGCGAGGTTTGTACTGGGCTTGTGGTTGTCCTCTGCCTCTTGGATGTCTGTATTTACCCCTCTGTGGTCTGTCAGCAGCTGCAAAGGACCAATTTTTTGTTGGCCAGTTTCTGCTGAAGCGAGGGGGCTGTACCTGTAGGAAATCTTTGACTGTCCGCATAGATTTTGCCTTATCCTCCATTTTCTTTAAAACTTCTTCTGCTTTAACTCCAAAAAGAACATCCTGCTGTAAGGGAGCATCTAGAAGCTTTGCTTTAACATGATCAGGCAGAGATTGTTCCTTTAACCAAGCATGCCTACGTATAATAGACCCAGTGACAGCTGCTCTGCAGGAAGCCTCCAAAGAATCAAACCCACATTGTAAAGTATGTTTGCCCACCTGTTCAGTTGCATGCAACAGATCCTGCATTTCTTTCAATTCAGACTGTTGAGGGAGTGTGCTCATTTTTTGTTTTAACCGAGACATTAGAAATTGCTGATATTTTATCATGTGAAATTTCCAATTTAGTGCCCTCATAGCTAGAGTGGCTTGAGGTGTAAACCTTTTTCCCCCACCTGTCTAGTGCTCTGGAGTCCCTTTCAGAGGGTACAGGATTTTTTGCCATAGAAGCCTTAGCCCCTTTGGGACCCTGGGAGATAGTCTCTGGATCAGCAACAGGGCTTTTAGAAAGAAATTTATGGGAACCAGGCACTCTATAGTATCTGTCAGGTTTGGCCGGAGCAGGAGGCAGAGAATGTGGGTTCAAACTGGATTCTAAGTAAACATCATCCACAATGTCTAAAACTGGGGGGGGGGTGGCAAGTGGTCTGTGCTGGGGGAGAAAAAGAAACTCTCTGAGCCTTTTCTTTGAGTCAGAGTAGTCCTGACCTTCCCAGTGAAAATGTTCCCTCATAGTGTGTAATGTTTCCCCAAAGGAGTAGTCTTCAGGAGGAGAAGCTGAGGGAATAGAATCCTCAGCATCAGAATCTTCATAAGGGGAGAAAGAGTAATCTTGGTCCTCGGAGGAGCCTGAGGAAATAGACAATTGTTCAGAGGAGGCATAATGTTCCTCTTGTCTAGGCCTTTTGTCAGGTGGGGGTTGGGAACCCCTGATTAAAGAGATCAAATCTTCAGCCATTTTGAGCATCTGTTTTTTAGGCATGGGGCCTTGAACTGGAGACTGAAGTGCAGTATTTTTAGGTTTAATAGGAGTCTTAGTCTTAGGATACGTTTTTATAGTGAGCGTCGTCGGTCTGAAGACGCCTTCAGAAACCGAAGGTGTTTCTGCAGCACCGACATCTTTTTAATAGGAGTCTTAGTCTTAGGATACGTTTTTATAGTGAGCATCGTCGGTCTGAAGACGCCTTCAGAAACCGAAGGTGTTTCTGCAGCACCATCTTTTTCAGCAGTATCGTCGGTAGGGGCTAAACAAAATGGCTGGGTCAGCCTAGTACTTTCCGTCAAAAGCTCCGAAGCGGTCTCAGGTTCCAGATCTGCGGTAGTCAAGGGCTGCGTCGGAGCCTCACTGGAGACCGGACCAGCCGAGGCCTCGGAGTCTGGCTTGGGTCTAGGCTGCCTGTCCTTATCCTTGCATTTTTTGTGCACGCCAGTAGTCGGTTGCTCAGACGGCATAGTGTAGTTAAATTTTCTACAGAAGTAGTGTCGTGCGAAATCAAAGAGTCTTTTTATAGTACATTTATTAAACCTAGCACAAAAACGACAACCAGTGACGTCGTGGTCTGGGCCTAGGCAAGGTATGCAGTAAGAATGAAAATCCTTATGAGGTATTTACTTCCCACAAGAAATACAATTGTTAACTTTTTCTGACATCGGTCTGAGGCAAGAAAAGTTTCCCCAATGGGGTATTTAGCTTTATTGAAGACTTCGGATCCGAAATTCGACTTCGAAAATCTCAGGAGTCGGCCGACCGGCACGTGCGAACTGCTTCTGCTTCGGGCACCGCGCGACAAGAAAGACTGAAGAAAATGGAGTCGGATGCATTATATATACCCCTGGCACACTGACGTCAGGGAAGAAGTGACAGCAACCGACGCCGGACCAAGACTTTGGAATTCCAGCCGACTGCGGGACCGCCTGACGACAGGATAACCCAAGTGTGATGACTGCAGCAGGGTAACACGATGAAAATTGCTCAGTTACAAAAAAGAAAACAACAAAAAAACACCATGTTGCTCAGGTCTTCCTTTTCCGATTACATAAAATAAAAACATAAGTATAAAATAGTGATATAAATTTATAAGTGGTTTTGTCCTACTACCTGCAGAACATTAAAACACCCTATTTAAACAATCAAAGTTAGTCACCTGATCAACCCATTTCATATCATCAAAAAGTTTAAAAATGTAAAGCAGCCTTCAATTTAGTATCCTAAAGTGTATAACTGCAAGCAAGTACACTATAAAAACTTTCCGAAAGAGCATATAAAAACTTATTAAATGACCCAACATATAAACACACAGTTATCTAATCTTAAAAAAATGCATTTTCAAGGCATAAACACATCATTTGTAACACTGTTTAACCAGGGTTTGAAGCCTTAAAATCCCCATAAAAATGTTAATGAAAATGTAAAAAAAAATGATGAAAGGAATTAAAAATGAAAAAAAAAAAAAAAAATAATAAAAGAGAAGAATATGTGCATAAAAGCCTTAAGACGATATAAATAAATACATAGAAGATATACATGTTATTTTACAAACATTTTAATATTAAATTGTATGCATGTATGTGTGTGTGTGTGTGTGTGTGTGTGTGTGTGTGTGTTATATATATATATATATATATATATATATATATATATATAACACACTATTGTAAAACTGCAGTTCTGTCTATCTCTGGTTTAGAAATATACTTTGACATTCATTAACAATCTCTAATTAAACTTTGTGTGTAAAAATAAAGAAAATATATGGTTTTATCTGTGAAGTGCCTTTATTTTTAAGAGTAGTATAATAGTGATGTACTAATTTAACCCTGGCCAGATTTGTGCATTCCATTAAATTTGCTAAAACAAGTCCCTTTTTCCAATATTAAAAGCCAGGGGCCACCACGAACATTTCTTTCAACTTTCTACAGTACTGAAAATTTAAAAGTGAGCTCCCCCTGTTCTCCTTTATATGCTTATACAAAGCATTCATGTTATTTTTATTTTTTCTTATGTTATATGTATGTTTACAAATTCATTCCCAAATCTTCCGCTCGGTTTAACTATATAGAAGCTTGGGCAACCCTGGCCTAAAGCTATATATATATACTAGTCCCCCACTTTTACAATTATATTTCCCTTTTATGTGAAACATCTTCCCCTTGATATTACAAACCTCTCCAACCTGGATATACTTACAAAAATTACACCTTCCACATTTATTCATCGAAGGTTGGCTGCAAATTATTCTAATCGGTTATTCAAACTATTACATTTCTTCCCCCTTTTGTATACTGTTACTGGTCTCTTCCTCAGCTTTTCTTAAATGTTACTGTCCTCACGCAATATATTCCAATTTTCATTCAATATCAATTTTATACACTCTCTGTCTGTATTTAAGGTAGTGACAAATGATTTAATTCATATGTGGGCCCACCTTCCAATGATGTTAGCATCTGTATAATCCCTTCCCTATAGTTATTTTCATAATTAAGAATCAGAAGAAAATATCCACTATTCCTCTTATTTGTAACCTTCACTATCATTTCATCTACAAATCCCACTGGATAACCCCTCTTAATAAACATCCCTCTCAAGATCAAAACTTCCTCTTCAAAATGACTTTGCAAAGTTGCCATCCGTGTAGCTCCTTTTACGACAGCTTTTTTTCTGAGTAAACAGATGGCAGCTGGAAAAGTGGGACCTGGAAAAGCATAATAGGGAATTTGAGTAAGTGGGTTTCCTAAAAATGTGGGCTGTAAAGATTTAATTCTGCACATATTTACTTAATAACACATCCAAGTATATTCTGCCCTTATTGGTTATGCATAAATTCTAAAAATCCTGTACTTTCATTCATGTAATTTATAAAACGTACAACCTCCTCTTCTCCATCACCCCATAAAATAAAATATTGTCCAGACAATGTAGGTACAATTTACAAGAGGCAAAAAAAAAAAAAAAAAAATCACTACTAAAAATATATTTGTGCTCTCATTGTAGTATCACTATGTTTGCAAAAAGACCACCGCAAGGTGATCCCATGGTCACACCCTCTTTTTGCAAAAAAATATTTTCCCTCAAAGTAAACTGAATCTATGAACATACAAATAACATAAGAAAAGAAAAAATAAGAATGTTTTGTATAAGCATGTTAAGGAGAACAGAGGGCACGCATTTAAATTTCTAGTACTGGAGAAATTTGAGAAAGTTGAAATGTCCATGGCTTTAATACTGAAAGAAAAAAAAAAAAAAAAAAAAAAAGGAATTGTTTTGGCAAATCTATTGGAACGTGCAAACCTGGCCATGGCTAAATTAGTACATCACTATTCCACCACTCTAAGAATAAAGGCATTTTAAAGATAAAACTATATATTCCCTTTATTTTTACACACAAAGTTTAATTACAGATTGTTTATGAGTGTCAAAGTATGTCATTAAACCAAAGATGAGACAGAACTGTAAGTTTACAATATATACTTATATATACACACACACACATTTAATATTATTTTTTGTAAAATAACATTCATTATGATTATATTGTCTTAAGACTTTAATGCACATAATTGTTTCATTTTTAATTCCTTTCCCTCTCTCATTTGTTCTTTTGGAATAATTTTTTTTTTTGCTTTTCACATTTTCATTAACATGATGTGTTTATGCCTTAAAAATGCATTTAAGTCTGGTTGAGTGTTTATTTATATGTTGGGTCATTGAATAAGTTTTTATATGCTCTTTTGGAAAGATTTTATAGTGTGCTTGCTTCCAATTATATAATTTAGGATAGTAAAATAAAGGCTGCCTTTACATTTTTAAACTTTTTGCTGTTACAAAATGGACTGATCAGGTGATTGATTATTTAAGTAGGCAAATGTTTTAAATCCCGCAGGTAGTTGGACAAAAGCACTTCTACATTTCTATCACTATTTCATACATATTTTATTATATGTACTTATTAAAATACTATTGGAAAAGAAGAACTGGGCAACGTGGTATTTTTTGATGTTTTTACCAAAGACAGAATATCACAGCAAACACCAGAGGGCAGGCTTGAGTACAGGAAGCAGAGTCTCTAAAATCATAAAATTCAGGTCCCAAGGAGAGACAGGATTTCTGAACGCAGACTTCAGGTAGTGAGTTCCTTAATGAGAAACTGCCTATGCAATGAAGACAGACCAAATATTATTCAGGTGGAATGTAGAAGCCAACAAGATCAAAATAATACTTAGCTGATTCACTGTGTTCCACAGACCAACATAAGAAATCTGAACATTTAAAGAAAGGCACCCTTCAAACATTTTTTTTTAAACAAGAAACACCTTTACTAAATTATCACTTATGATATAGGCAATCATACACTTATTTATTGACATTTTCAGTTGCAAACATTATACAGTACTTAAAATCTAGCCAGTCATTGTCGGTCAAACATTGCACAGTTTATTCAATTCCTGCCTTCCCTTAAACATCATTCCTCCTCCAAAACATTATTTGGCATGTATTGTTCCCACAATGCCCATTTTATTCCTATGCATGCTCATAACCCTTTTCTGAAGAACCCATTTCCATTTCTTTTATCTCTGTTATTATATTCACTACTTCTAGTACAGTTGGTTTAGACTTATTTCCATTTTCTAGTAATTGCTTTTTGGCAGCCACCAGAATTAAACTCAGCAAGGCCTTACTTTGTTCTAGACATTTCCAATTCTGTATCACAGTTCAAAAAAATCAATTCCTAATTTTACACCAGTTTGCTCACCCAGTATTTCCGACAAGAGTAGTCTGCAGGGAATTTTTAAAGTCTGCTAACTCATTACACTCCCAAAAAATATGTTCCCAATTACCTCTTTCTTCCTGACCACACCTCCAACATTTGCAATATAATGTGAGCAGGCCCCAAAGAATTTTTCCTAAGGGTATAGAAATACCTATGCAAACACTTCTAAGCAAAGATCCTAAATCTTCTAGACTTTGATGCATATTTGGGAGCCATATGTCTCTTATTGTTTCTTTGTGAATTATTTATTCTCTTTCCAATCCTTTCTAACCTCCACTGACTAATTCCTATATTTATTATGCAATATTTTATATGCCCTATTAATTATACTTTTAACAACAGGTTCTGTTCTGGATTCTATTAAAAATTCTACCAGGGATGGTCTTTCACTAAGGATCCCCCTATTTCTTTCTCTTTGCCTATACTCTCACATCAATCCTGGGCAGACTATTACCATTCCCTCTCCAATTATTTGCTCTCAATACTTTGGTCCCCCTTGCCAGATTTCTCCAGTAAACTGCAGCCCCCATCTTGCCTATTCTCTATACTCCTAACTGCAGTCATCCCTATAGAAAGAATCATACCTGTGTTGGCTTATTATGATACTTTCTGCTACTTTTTGAATATAATAATATTCTGTATGGTTACTGTTATTCTCCTGAAGGATTTGCATCAAAAATCCTAGTCTCTCCTTATTTCTTCATCTCCCCCAGTTTTATCATCATCCTTTGCCTAAAGTCGGAAACAGCCCTTCATATCAGGCAATCCCAAACCTTGTTCTATTGGTAGGATCAACTTATACAACTTGACGTTTGCCCCCCAGATAAAATACTTCAGCTCTTAACTGCTATTCACAACTTATTCTCTGGTAGATAAAAATGTGCCTGACATCATGACATGTATATAATTAAAGGGACTAAAAACATTTTTACCATTTGTATCTTGGCATCCATATCCATAAACCAGCTTTCAATTTCACAGTCTTTTATTATCTTTTGTTTAGTCTCTTCCTACATATACATAGCTGCCATAGCAGAATCTTTTTAGTCCACGCCAAGTACTTTATTTTATCATGTCATGATAAACATGGGTAATTTTGAACTATTTTGTGTGTAAGTACATAGTTTACAACTATTGCCTTTGATTTATCTTCATTAATTTTGTATCCCAGAAAAACTTGAAACTGTCTCAGAATGTTCCACAACACTGAAATGTCCCTTTCTTATTTTATTAGGTATAAAATAACGTTGTTGCGTCTTTCAGCTTTTCCTGGTTAGGGGTCGCCACAGCGGAACTCCGGTCCGCTAATGACTGGCAGTAGATTTTTACGTACCGAGTTGCCAGCTCTGACGCACAACCTTCAACGAAGGTATGCCCATTCATGCACGTCTCCACACAGAAGACGCTTTAGCTGAGAATCGAACAGGACAACGTCTTACTGTGAGACAACGTTACCGCAGCACCACCACCGCTGTCTTATCAGTAAATAAAGCCAACTTTTCTTGACTAACATACCAATTATACCCTTGAATTTCTGAGTCCTTTATTCGCTTAGCAAATGGTTCTATATATATATATATATATATATATATAAATATATATATATATATAATGCAAATAAAGGGGGAAAGACATCCCCTGCTCAAACAAAACTGATCAGAAAGGACCCCCCCCCCCAATTTAATTTTTGCCTCTGATCCCTCATACATCCTCCTAATCAACCTTATAATTTTATAAGGGAATTCAAATGCTTCCATTGCCTTACTCATAAAATCCCAGCTTACTCTTTTGAATGCTTTCTCTGCATCAAGACCCACCAGCAACAGTAGTATTTTCTTACATTCTTCTTCCTTCTGGATTATCATTCTACTAATGTTGTTAAATAGTTAGCCTCCCCCCTCCACAAAACCAAGTGATTGAGATCTATAAATGCTGGCATCACCTCTGCCATTCATTAGCTATTATAGACAAACCCTTTATAACCATGGTTTAAAATTGAAATAGATTAGTTATACATCACCATTTGTATCTCATCTCCTCTTATCCAAACTGTTAGTAATTGAGCCTTATCTACCTGTAACCTTGGCAGATTTAATTCTTCCATAAATATTTCCATTTGTATTTTTCTCATTTTCATTTTTTACATTTCTCTGCTTTATATACATTTTCATAAAATTTCTGAACTATTTCTAATACCCCAACATCTCTGGTTATTTTCTTTGTTATAAGGCTCCCTGAGCTGGGTTAAAAAAACCCTTTCTACTTTATGTTGCTGAGCAGTTATGCTAACAGTTTATGTGTTCCGAAGTTATCAAAAAACAGTTGCTTAACAACAACCCTTCAAAACTCATGCATATTATCAAGGTATTCCCTTATTTTCTCTTAGCATTATGCAACTGAGATTTCCCCTATTGTGCAAGGTTTAAACCTTTGTCAGTCCCTCTAAATAATTCTCATTACTTCTTAAACATATCTTTTTTTATTTGCACCCTAATTTTAAACTCCACTTTAATTTTATCCCGCTCCCCAGCTATATTTTCAAAAGAATTATTTTATCTTCTCTAGTAACGCTTGAATAATTTCCATTACCCATTTCTTAAATTCCTCTTTTTTAACAGACAGATTTATTATTGGCACATGATCTGAAATAGCCACAGAATGCATAACAAAACTTGCAATTAAATGCACGTTCCTGTGAAATGTAAAATCCATCTAGCCTAACCCAGTTTTTATACCGTGGGGAATATGTAAATTCGCTCTGAGCTCCCACTACTGAATTCACATCTTCCATACCAAATATTTTCATATATTTCTTCAAAAATCTACCCTCTTTTGTTGTATTTTCCATTCTAGGACCCCCAGAAACATCTTCACTGCTGCAAATCAAATTCCAGTCTCCACCTATTAAGTAATATTCCCTGCTGAAAGCTAATTATTTCTCTCAGAATTTTATTAAGCTCCACTGTAGCAGTTTTCTTTCCTTGCCAGTAGTTCCTTAGTACTACAAATCTACCTTTATTGTTTTTTTCCTGTTCTATCACTATTGGAGTTCCTCTCCCAAATATAACAACTCTTTTTCTTTGTCTCAGATAATCTTCTGAATAACCATCCTGAAATCCTTTTATCAAATTCACATGCTCAGCTCTTTCCAAATGTGTCCCCTGTAGCACAGCTATTTGCAGTCTGCATTTTTAATACAGTTCACTGTTCTTTTTTTTGTACATATCTGTGAGACAATTCATATTTAAAGATAATATGGAAAGTGTCATTATTAACACCTGTCATGTGTAACAGCTTTTTAAAAATGTTTAGTTTCAGCTTTTATTTTACATGTAGATGCTAATGTTTGGCAGGTTGATCTTTTATGCAGTTGCTTCTGGTCATATCCATTTGAATCTACATCACATCTTACAAGACTTATTTTAATTAAAACCCTCAAAGAAAACACACACACACACACACACACACACACACACACACACACACACACACACACACAGCACCTATTAACACTAATATACAAATGTACATTTTCATAATGAAGTTTAACAATCCTAATAAGAACTATTGCTTTAATAAAACAAAAAAACAGTATTGTGAAGCACTTTTTGTCCAGTCAAGTGGCCGGACTTCTTCAGACAAATACAAGTAACAAACCCCATTTTTAAATACACAAATATTTTCCTCCTTACAACGGTCTAGCCAATCAAAAGTAACACATACTTATCTAATTAATTAATGAATGCACTAGTTAAAATTCATGATTAAACAAATAAAACCTTTCTCAAAGGTATACCTATTTAAAAGGGTATATATGTGTAAGTTTTATGTATTACAGTGCATATAAAAAGTGTTCAACAGATAAACTTTGAATGAATTACTTAGTAACTGTTAATATAAATGTACATGTACACATCACTCTTCAATACTAAAGTAAAACTATAGGTGGCAATAATAAAGCTATAAACACCACCACTTGTTTTACAAATTATACTATACAACACATTTAAGCTACCCAACAATACCCACAATGGCAGTGTATTTTAATGAATAATCCCAAGTCTATACTATTAGTTACACTAAAACGTCATTACTTTAACCGAAGTTAAAATTAAAATTAAGCACCTCTCAATAATTCATCTAGTGAGGCTTCTCAATTTCAATATACAGGCTATCGAAATCACTTCATTCAAACCTGGTTTTCTACTTGAATCAAGGGTAACTGCCATAGCTTTTCATCCAGTCAAGTGGCCGGACCCTGTTTTTTTTTCTTACCCGATCAAAGAAAATATCAA